>NC_085018.1:13678446-13904805 GCF_963692335.1 Osmerus eperlanus | reverse complement strand
GTATTGTTCACAGACACAAGTACAGTATGAGCAGAACTATTGAATGCAGGTGACAGACAGGGAGACACCAAAGGATACACAGGGATGCATACAGGTCACACAGGTGACACTACCAACATTAAATAGAAGTGAATAGCATGTCAATAGCACGAACCAGTGAATAGCCTTGTGGAGTGGATAGCCATCAAACAGCCTCTACGGTTAGAATATGGGTGTATAGATGTTGTCAGCCTTCTATCTGCCTCTACAGTTAGGATGTCTTGTCTGTAGATGTTTCTAGTCTTCTGACAGCCTCTCCAGGTCTGAGATCTTGTGTATAGATGTTATGAGCCTTGCTGTGGGAGGAGTCTGTCCCAGCTCATCTCCATTACTAAGCAGCACTGGGTTACATAACAGGCTTCCCTTCTGGGGACAGCATCGTCATCCTCACCCGCCCTACACACACACACACACACACACACGCACACACGCTTGTACACACACCTAAACACACATGCACAAACTCATACTGCACACACATACACACACACACACATGCACACACACCTAAACACACATGTACAAACACATACCGGGCACACACACGCACTCACAGACACACACACACACTCAGCTCCCCTGGCCCCTGTCTGAGTCTCCTCTCAAACTCTCCTCAACCCACTTACAGGATTAGCACACATAGGCTTGGTGAACAAGCCTTTTAATTAAGCACTAATCACTTCATTTTGTCCGACAGCCGTTCTGGATTTAAATATCTCTCTGTTTCATTAGCTGGGGAGAGTACAACAAGCAGGCTTGTTTGGCAACATCATCCAGGTAGTCCGGATGTCACTCTACATATCTACCCTGCCTGATCCCATTATATGGAGGCTTGTCCTGCTCTTTGTTCCTGTCTGTCTGAGCAATTGCGACATCTTATTAGGCAGGTGCTAAACACCTTGTGAGTATGAATATAACACATGGTGGCATTGTTGTCGGAAAATAAAAAGACTATTTAGAATAGAAGGGAAAATGATACAATGCAATACAGTATGATATTTAAAAATCATTTAACCTAGTTGATCAACATGACAAACCTCACCTGTACAGGCTGTGGGGTTTTTGGCCTCTGAGAGTTGGACCTCCTGCCTGATAGAGGGCGCTGTACTGACAGGCAGCAAGTCAGATCGGCTTGTCTGCTGTGTCTCTTGTGTTTGGCTTGCGGTCTTCATGGAGATTGTCTCCTTGGAGATTGTCTCCATGGCTTTGACAGAGCTTGATGAGCCGAGCTCTTTTGAGTCCCCTTGAACTTTTTCTTCATCCGTGCTGTCCTCAAACTCAAACTTTTCCCCTTCTTCCTCATCCTCCTCCTCCTCTCCGCCCCTCTGTTGTGGCTGAGGTGTCACAGTGGACATAGGCTCTGGAAGAAAGACAAAAGATGGAGGAAAGGGGTTTTGAAAAAAGAGAAAAATGGCGTGAAGGAATTATGTACGAGCAACATCCAGTAGGTCATGACAGCTTATGGTCGTGCAGTTATCTAACAGAAATTCAAGCAAAATTACGTAAAACAATGCTTTTGAGAACATCCAAAGTCACTCAAGGTCATTTTGGGATGGGCCTCAAATGTGCCCATGTCAAAAGGATTCTGTCGAAATGACATAAGGGGGAGGCAAACACGAGAATATTGACCAAAACAATATAACACGTTTAAACTACTGTACAAAAGCCAGTAAATTTTGGGGGGTGTCTCCTGGTTTGAATTTGATACTTTGAAAATGTGTGAGAGCTGGGAATCTACTGCAAAACAAAGATGAAATCATTATTGGAATGTGCTCTGCTCTCTTCCATCAACAAACTCAAACTTTGTTTACACAAAAAACAATGGAGTGAAAGTAAGAGACACTGTGTTTATGGTGGAACTGATTGTAATACAAAATAACATTCACATATTTTGTATGACAATAATAAGTAAAAAATTTGGTAGGTTCAGATATCTTTTTGAAGGTACATTTTTCAGATAGTTTCTGATGTGTTTGTTAAGAAGAACTTACATGACGGATGTAAGGCACAGTGTGAACCCTCAACCCTCTACAGTTCAGTCATTGTCATCATCCAAATGGTCTGAAAACACAAAACAATCGGCCACCAGACCGCTCCTAGGCCCCATGGTCTTCCTGGATCCTGGATCTGCCTTTACAACAGCATCTGCTTTGCATTTCTATTAGCGCTAAACTGTTTCCTCTGCTGCAACATTCCTGGGCCCTGATAGGCCGTTCACGCTGCCACATGGGAGGTGACGAAATGCGGAGGGGGAGTGGGGGGGCCTAAAGGGGGGGGAGCTAAATGGGGGCTCCCTGCCTCCCCGACGGAGGCCTGCTTGGGAAAAACCCTTTTCAACCCACATTTCTGCCGGGTTGCGCAATCCCCACCTCGCCCCTCCACCCCTCCCTTCAAGCTGATGACCTGAATACGACGTTGACGGCGCGAGCTGCCAACGCTCCACCAGGAGACGATGTCAGCACTGTGTAACAATGCTGCGGGCCTCGCAAGGGAATCCACAGCATTTGAACGTGTTTTTCAGATTCAGCTGTTCAAATATGAGAGGGTGAGTTATTTGGAAAATTCCAAGGACGGCTGAAAAGCCTTTCCTCTAAGCAATAAAGACATTCTGTGTCTTGATTCATCTCCAACATATGGAGGCCATATAGCCTGCAGGTCCTGTCCACGGTAGAAGGTGAAAGGTGAGAGGTAGGAAGTGAGATGTAGGAGGTAGGAGGTGAGAGGTAGGAGGTGAGAGGTAGAAGGTAGGAGGTGAGTGGTAGGAGGTGAGAGGTAGGAGGTAGAAGGTAGGAGGTGAGTGGTAGGAGGTGAGAGGTGAGAGGTAGGAGGTGAGAGGTGAGAGGTAGGAGGTAGAAGGTAGGAGGTGAGTGGTAGAAGGTAGGAGGTGAGTGGTAGGAGGTGAGAGGTGAGAGGTAGGAGGTGAGAGGTGAGAGGTAGGAGGTAGAAGGTAGGAGGTGAGTGGTAGGAGGTGAGAGGTGAGAGGTAGGAGGTGAGAGGTGAGAGGTAGGAGGTAGAAGGTAGGAGGTGAGTGGTAGGAGTTGAGAGTTGAGAGGTAGGAGGTGAGAGGTAAGAGGTAGGAGGTGAGAGGTGAGAGGTGAGAGGTAGGAGGTAGGAGGTAGGAGGTGAGAGGTCAGAGGTAGGAGGTGAGAGGTAGGAGGTGAGAGGTGAGAGGTAGGAGGTGAGAGGTGAGATGTAGGAGGTGAGAGGTGAGAGGTAGGAGGTAGGAGGTGGGAGGAGGACCTGGCACCAAAGCCATCACACACAGAGCCCGTACCATTAGACATGACCCCAGGCTCAACCCATTCTTCCCACTGCTTCCATCAGGTCCCAGAGACAGATCCCTGGCCTGGAAATGGCCACACTATGGCAGGATTTTAGTACCCTCTGCCACAGCGTGGTTCAATAAAACACCCCCGTAATTTGCATGTAGAAAGGGGCATGTACAGACTGTACTGTAAGTATGTGTCATGTAGTTGTGTTGTATGGATATTGCATCTACGTTTAAGTGAGGCTCTGTCCAGACTGTGGCAAGAACATTTCCTTGAAAATGAAAAATGAACTATCTCTCTCCTGCTAGGTAAGCCTTCTTCTCCATGTTCTACAGCCCCTGTCCCCTTCGTCAGACCACAAACACAGTTTTTCCAGCCGACCCACTCGACACCCTGTCTAACAAAAAGCCTTTTGTAGATGGGAAAACCCCCTGCTTCAGCCTCAGAAAGCATTGTCTCAGCCTGGCTCACTGAGGGACTGGTGAGCTGGTTAGATCACAGGTGAAAGGTCACGGGCAGCGAGCCTGTTGTGTGTGTGGCAGGGAGGAGCCTGGCTCGGGTCCCTACAGCGCAGGATCTGTGTTCAGTCTGTCCATGAGGAGGATCGCTGGCAAAAACTCGACACTTGATGGTGTCATGAGTCATAGAGGAAGGGATATTCGTTGGCTGAAGAACGCGGTCATGATGGTTTTCTGTGGGTGTAGTCGTGTTGCTGTTAGTGAAAGCTTCTCTTACGCGATGGCCATCACCCTCTCCTTTTCATGCACTTTCTCTACTTGGCGCTGTTGTACTTTGTCCTGTTCTGCTCCAGTCTGCTCCAGTCTGCTATACACTTTCTCTACTCTACTCTATTCTACTCTTCCCAGTTCTGCTCTGCTTTATCTCTACTCTGCTCTTTACTGCTCCAATCTGATCCGTACCACTCCACTCTACTCTGCTCCAGTCTGCTGCAGTCTACTTTACTCTGCTCTGCTCTACTCCAGGTCCTGGTCATCAAGGCAGGCTTGGGAGGCAGGGGGAGGCAGGGAGCATCAAAAGACAATGGCACAGAGAGGCAGCTGCTGACTCTGCAAACAGAAGTGGGATTCTTACAGAAGGTCAGCGGATGAAAACCCACATACTGTATGAAGCCCCCAACTGTCTTAGGGAATGAGGGGAATCGTTTTAATACCAAGAGAGTAATACGAAAAATGGCCGTTTCCCCAGTAGATTCAACAGAAACCTCTTGTCTAATCTGAGGACTCAGAAGCCTCTTAGAAGATGTTTGTAAACAAGCAATTTTAATACTGTGAGAGTCCTTGACCCTTCTGGTTCTTGACCACCCTGCTTTATCATTACTGGTACCATGCTCCTACCAACTAACATAACAGCAGGACTGGGTGTGTGGAGATAGTGGGACATGAGACAAAGACATCATTAACAGGATCACTCCAGGATTCTCTTCCCACACTTCCTTCTCTGTAGATGGCTGTCCCAAAGTAGCACTCTCTCTCTCTCTCTCTCTCTCTCTCTCTCTCCCTCCCTCCCTCCCTCCCTCCCTCCCTCCCTCCCTGTTTCGGTCACTCTCAGTGGGGGTCATCGATAAGCTGTGAGTCAGCAGCTTCTGAACAAAGCGACTAATTTTTCTTACACAAATTTCACAAACATTCAGTCTCATGATCTTTATGCTGAACATTTAGAACATGATTTCACAACGTTATAATATAAACTGCAAATCAGAGTCTTGCAGCGGATGCGCTTCATGTGCAGTAATCTAAACTTCAGACCACATGATTCACAGCACCACTTACTCTACTGGTGCCAGCATGGTACAAGTCTTTTGATTGGTTTCCCCCATTACATTTACATTACATTTACCTTTATGCATTTAGCAGACGCTTTTATCCAAAGCGACTTCCAACAGAGAGTTTTACAAAAGTGCATAGGTCACTGATCATAACAACGAGATAGCCCCAAACATTGCGGGTAGCTAAACATGAAGCATACCCTGTGAAAACCAAATAAGTCCCAAAGGGAAGAACCATAAGAGCATGTAGTTAGACAAAATACAATTAAGTTACCATTAAGTTAACAATTGGTCCACTGACTTTTGTATCTTCACAATTGCTATAATAATATTCTACTTATAATGACTACATTTTAAATGACATAAAATGTGCATTAATCCTTTTCAAATGGATCTTGTAATCAAACTCTTTGCATACACTGTCATGATATGCTCTGTTCTGACATGGAGGATGGTGGATGTATTATTCATGAGCCTATCCACTGGCCAGACAGCCAGACGGACAGACAGCCAGACAGCCAGACAGCCAGACGGACAGACAGACAGAGGAGTAGGAGACTGCTCCACCTCCTCCTCCTGCTCCTCCTCTTCCTGCTCCTCCCGCCTCTGTGTTCACAGTGATGGCTGTGTAGTGTCAAACAGCTCAAGGACACAGCTGGTGTCATCAGGCCAGTGGCCATCTGGTATCTCCCCCCTGCTGCTCCACCACCCCGCCTGTCTAACCTACACACTACTGCAGCTACACACAGACACCACCTAGCAGAGGACATACCACATACAAGAGCATTGTAACGGCATGGATTTAGCTCTTAGCAACACTGTGAGGTGCAATACTGTAAACTGGGGGCGGTAGGGGAAACATGGGTATGCTGTCTCAAATGGATTTCCTTGCTACAGCACTTCCATTCAAAGGCGACGTGACCCCTCTCCTCATTTTACTGTGGGTGAGACTGTGAGCACACATCTGATAGGTCTCTTGACCCTGCCTCTAAGGTTACCACACTCTCCCCAGAGAGCTGTGTCCTTGCCCCATCTCTTATGAGTCAACCGAGGCTGATTTTGGAGCTTTGTTTTTGGGGCATTGTGTGGATGCGCTTGTGCTGATGGCCTCGTTGTTCGGGGCTGAGTTCTATCAGGATCCGAACACGCCACAGACAAGTTCTCTGAAACAGCAGGTGATCGGCGAAACCCAAGTTTCTGGTCTACAGTGCTTTCAGATCAAAGGAGAGTGCCGTGTGTCATCTCCAGGAATGATGTGAAATGGAACAATGAAGCAGGTCATGTGTCTGGCTGTTTACAAAGCATTACGACATGGGGTGCGGTAGACCAGCCTTTCATGCACTGTTCTAAAAGCGGTGAGACAACAGAGTCACTTAGATATTAATCGGGCATTCATTTGGCAGACGTTTTAATCCACAGCGACGGACTGGCCAGGGGGTGAATTGAACCTGCGAACTCTTGAGCGATAGTCTCTTAGGATCTCCACCTTCAACTAACAGATTTCCTAGATGTACCATGAATGGGTGTGCTACATCGTTTCGTTAATCTTATGTAAAGTGTAGCCAGTTACAGGTGTAACCAAACACACCTAAACCTATAACACATACGGTAGCATACGCCTGTAAATTATCCTGCATATTAACAAGTAAAACCCCATCCCCCTCATACCAGGAAGTGCTACAGTATGTTTACCATGACATCATCTTTGTGCTGCGACATCGGTGTCTGTTCCCTCAGGGCTGCGGTTGGGGCCAGCAGAGCCTCAACTGTGTGTGTGTGTGTGTGTGTGCGCCCGCATGCGTGTGTGTGTGTAGAGGGTGAGGTCTCATTGATAGGGCTTTCTTTGTGGGATATGCTCCCAAGGCAGGACATGCATGGATTGTAAATAGTGCTTAGAATTGTCTGACTAGGGAAAGAGAAAAAATCGAACTGAACAAAAGTCTCATTCAAAGAATACTGTGACATCTAGATTGAGCTCCAGAAACAGAGCAGTTGTCCAAAATGCGGATTAATTGTGAGGTTCCCTGTGCCCTCTCCCCTCCCCCTCTCCCTCTCATCTCCTCTCCCCCTACTTCCCCTTCTCCCTCTCCCCTCTCCTCTCTCCCTCTCCTCCCCCCTCTCCCACTCCTCTCTGCCTCTCCTCCCCCCACTCCACACCCCCCCCCCCTCTCCCCTTCTCTGGGAAGAGGCAGTGTGAAATTTGTCTGTGGAGAAGCTATTGTACTCCAGGAAGCAACCAAACTGGACTGGTTAGGGGACTCTTTCCCTCCCTCCCTCCCTCCCTCTTTCTCTGTCTTTAGCTTGGGGCTAAGGAAGTGTACTGTATGGCTGAGAACAGTGGCGGAGATCTGAAAGTTGGATCAGTCAGATAGAGATCAGGGCACATCATTCTGGTCAGGCTCCACGTCATCTGACTCTGAGGCTGCCTGTGCCTGTCACACTCAGCATGACAGAGTTTGTGTTCCCATGTCTGATTGGAGGGGTGCAGGGGAGAGACTGTATTCCCATGTCTGATTGGAGGGGTGCAGGGGAGAGACTGTATTCCCATGTCTTATTGGAGGGAGCAGAGCAGAGCTGCAGGGTGTCCAATACTGGGGTCTGGGGCTCTGGGGCAGGGTCATGTTGCCCCTGACGACACAACACTCTCGCAAGGTTGTCCCTTCTGTTCAGTGGTGAATGCGTGTGTTCGATTTGCTGCTCAGCACTGTGCAGTGTCTCACCTCTCCTTGTCCTCTGTTCACTCCTCTCCTCCTGTCTGTTCACTTCACTCCTCCCCTCCTCTCCTTCCCACCCCTCCATTCCTCTCTCCTCCTGTCTTTTTACTTCACTCCTCCCCTCCTCTCCTCTCCTTCCCACTCCTCCCCTCCTCTCCTCTCCTTCCCACCCCTCCCCTCCTCTCTCCTCTCCTCCCGTAGTCAGCTGTTCCAAACGGCCAGACTTAAAAGAACAAAACACCACACCCACCCCCCACTCACTCCATCCCTGGCCCCATCTGACAAAGCTGCTGTCTTTGTTGCGTGGTGCCCACGCAGAGTCAGACAAAAAGGCGGAGAGAGCAAGGAGCAGAAAAGGAAAGTAAGAAAGCGTGTATGAGTGTGTGTGTGTGTGTGTGTGTGTGAAGGACAATTTAAATACACCTCTCACCTTCCTGTCCTCAGTAGTATTTCCTCCGACGAGCTTCAGGCACTCCCTGTGGACTCCTTAATCCCAACAACCTCCCATGAACTTCCTGTCTTCAAACTGACAGGTTTCTCCACCTCATCCCGGCGGTCCTCACACACACGGCTCCAAGTGACAGAACGGACTGGAAATAGCCTGTTCTGTTTACTTTCCCACACTAAGTTCTTCCCTGCTCCGCTCGCTCTGCACACCAACAGCTCTGAATGAGGTAACAGCCCCCCCCCTCTCCTCCTCCTCCTCCTTTCTCGCTCTCTCTCTCTCTCTCTTTCTCTCGCCTCACTGCTTCTGACCCTCCCTCTCCTTTCCCCTCCCCTTTCTTTCTCTCTCCCTCTCTGTTTCAAACCCGGTTCCCTATCCAGCCTCTTTCTCAGCTTTATTTGGTTCTCTTCTTCCTTCCTTCTCCCTCTCTCTCCTTCTCTTTCTCTCTCTCTCTCCAGCCTCTTTCCTCCTCAGACAGCACAACAAAGCAGGCAACTGGGCTCTTAGCCACAACTGGCCAATGGCAAACAGACAAAGTCCTTCCCTAGACCAATAGGAAGCCTCAAGGGTAGGATATTCAGATTAAGTGGGTAGGGCTAGAGGTATTAAGGCAGAAGTTAGGGACAGTGCTACACTTGAAATCACTTTTTATCACCTTGGTAAAACATAAAAACTAAACTTGTATAAGTGCAAAACAAGTGCAGAACCATAACTGAGTTACATGAGTAAAACAGGTTAATTAAAAGATAAAGAGCTTAATAAAGTTTATAATTTGTGAGTAAGTGAAAAGCTAGCAGGAGTGTTTGACAATAAGCAATCTGATTGGCTGGCTGGCATGGCTGCTTTAGTCGCTGACCTGTTGTGTGAACACTCTATTTCTGCTCCTAAGCACTTTGGCTGGCATGCTACATAGATATACAGTAAGTAGATAAGCTGTGACATCAGACTGCTATTAGTTGTCCTACCGGTTTCCAACAAAACTCTAAAGATCTAAAGAAATCATCTGAGGAAACACAATTCTGTCTTTCTGTGGTTCTGTGTGGTATTCACCTGTCACACACACACACCTACAGACACACCTACACACGCACACAGCCAACCTGTCCTCCTTAAAATCAGAAGAGCAATTCCCACTTGTCACTTGATGCAAGATCACTCAAGAACTCGGCATCACTGGGGTCAACTGTTGTCGAGAGGATTTATTAAAACACATTGAACAAATACACAGAGTACAAAGTAAAAGATGACAAATCACTTTTTTTTTTCATTCATTTTGCTATACAGCACAAACACCTGGACCAGAACACTGTTTAAACTCATAGTGTGTAAATGTCAGCCACATCAAGCAGCCGCCTCGGTCTGTCGTCTAAGTGAACCGTTCTACCCCAACGCTTCACATGCTGTGCATTCGCTGCAACAAAAGTGCCTTTTCCAGGGTCTTTTGGTAGCTTTAGAAGCCTTGTTTATAAGCATGTACATATATTGTAAATATATTTATAGTATTAGACTGAAGCCTTTTTCTTACATACACATTACATTCATACTGACTCCAGTTTGATTGCATTTCATTAGAACACTTTTTTTGTTAGTTTTTTTCTGTAGTCTCGAGACTCCAAAGGGAGATAGACGGGTGAGACTTGATTGAACACATTGCTGCGGTTAACACTGCTGTCCTATGGCAACTACCCTGCAACATTCATCTCTTTCTCCCTCCCTCCCACCCACACACACACCCACACACACACAGACACGCACACACACACGCTCTCTACTCTGAGGAGTCAAGTCCACGGCCTGGATTTGAACGAGAGAAACAGAAACTCTACAAATCCCTTCAGTATTTACAGTACGTGTTGCCATGGCGCTGGTTCAGCGACTCAATTCTTGTGAAGTTTATCAAAACAATCCACATAATTCCTATGGTTGAACCAATAAACGCTGGGCTGAACAGAAACACTGGGACTGCTGCACATTTCAATGGACAAAACAGCACTAATAAACGCATGATACACAGGCTGTAAAAGTAGAGCCAAAAAACATACATAATGTGCCTTTTAAGGTTCTCTTCTATTAGATTTTAAAATGTATGAAAGGGAGTCTGCGGCCGGCCGATGTCTTCTGATCTCACACCCAGTTCTACTTTTCAAGTACAATGTGCTTTTTGTCCAGATAACAAGAAACACACAGAGTGCAGTTACACTATGCAACCAACAGGGGGAGCAGAGCACCGTAGAACATTCATATACTTTAGTACCCTGATGTAAACATTCCAACACAGAGCTCCAAAATGACACCACCCACCAGCAGCTCCTCGGCTACAGTGAGTCACCCCACCACTGTGATGTCACACAAGGGCTCAGTAATGACACAGAAGCGATAGGTAATGCCACAAGTCCTTTGGAGGAGGAGAAAAAGCAAGAAGTACAAACAGACTGCTCATTCGAGATTTTAAACGAGGAGACATTTATGGAACCTTCCCCCGAGGAAAGAAAATGGCCATGAATATAGAAAAAGAACGTTTCACTTCGGAACTATCACAATACGAGACACACTTGATGCCTTGTCTTAGTCATGCTCTGATTAGATTAAAAGTTTCTGGTCATGAATGCTTCTTTGCACAAGCAGTCGAAAGAAACCCTCCGGATAAAAACAGGAAATTAAATAAGTGTTAAATGACTGTCCGGCACTGGTCCTTGAGGGTGAATATCTCCATAAAGATTCTAGTCGATCAAGGGCTCAACTGTGGTAATACAAAGAGATTAAAGTCATCACTTCTGAAGAAAACATATCTATTTTCATGATTCAAATGACATAAAACACCCACGTTGATGAATGATTATCCCCTGGTGAGTGGCACTTAAACCCTTAAAACACCTTCATGTTTGACATGACACAAGCTCAACCGAGAGAGCCTAAACATGAGTTGCTCTCTGCTCTGCAGCTATGGGAACAGGGAGAGGAACAGGTCAGGGGGAGGGTATCTGAGGGGATCTGGAGTGTAAGGCAAAGTAAACAGAACACTGTCCTTCCGAAGAACTGCAGCTCCCACGTGTCTACAAGACATTCCGGTCACCCCCAGTAGTACCCTACGGTTGGCTTGACAACCAACAATAACATTCAAACTCAAGAAACAAAATAGTAACGTAAGCAGGAATATTGTCTTGTTAAAACCTTCTACAGTAGCATGAAATCAGTACTCATTTATCTCAAGACCCTTCCCTAAGTCCTGTCTGTTATTGTTCCTATGTTTGACTGAGTGGATCTGTCCGTCCAGTTAAACAAGTGAGAGATACAATAGCCAGTAGTCTCTTGGTTATATACAGTCCAAGTAGTCGACCCCCCCAAGGAGGGCAGACTGCGGCCAATTCCACAGAGAAGAGCAGGGCAATGGCGCTTTCGCAGGATGTGAGGTGCACGTTCACAGGAAGTGAGGTGCAGTGCAGTTGTAGTCCGCCTGAAAAGTCCATCTACTCAGCGTCCTGTCTCTGAGCTGCACTGCCTCACCTCTGCCTCGCCTCTGCCTCGACTCTGTCTCAAACTTACGAATGGACGTCGACACCCATCTGGTTAAAGAGCTGACCCTCTGCCTCCCTCGACAGTGTGCCGCAGTGACCGTGCACAGTGAGTAGGCAGATGGATTGATGATGACACACGAGGAAGGAGCCTGACCTGAAGGGAACACACGAAAGGCCCATTGAGGACATTTCTCACCACCGGCTCAGCGATGTCGGGGAGTCTTCGCGCAGCCCTGGAGTTCGGCCCTTCCTCCAAAAGTGGCTGCTCCTTCTGCTTAGACGTTTGAGATACATTCACGGCCCGGGCAGACCCCTCCCCTCTCTGGACCACGCCCCCCCCCCCCCCCCCCCCCCCCCCCCCCCCCAGTCAATGAAAAGCAATGAACTATCGAACGTTGTAGAAGATGAAAGTGCAATTTGCAATTCATAAGAGAGATAGATTGATAGAGCCTGCTAGACTCGGCTAGATAGAGTCCGCAAAATGATTCCTAAGTTAGCCTCCTGTTCAAGAGCCTCGAGGAGAGAGCTATCCTGGAGAGTTCACTGACGATTGGCGACATTGTCAAGTAGAAAGGGAAGGGAGGAGTGTGAGGGAGAGAGGGAGGAGGAGGAAGAGGAGGTGAAAGGTCGAAGCTCTCCTTCATCCCTGGAAAGTCCCAATCTCAGGAGCGCCTGATGAGGTGTGGCCTAGTCCTCGATGCAGATGACATCACTGGGCTTGGCGGCCTTCTGGTCAGGCGTGGCCACGTCCCTTAGTGAGTCAGCTGACTTTTTGTCCAGGTGGCTGGAAGGGGGCGGAGGCCCGTTGGACACTGAGTGGGGGGTTCAGAGGTACAATTTAACAGGTCAACATGACAAAAAAACATACACAGGAAATTACATTTGAGATTTATAACTGTTTAGACTGTTCGGCGGACCGTCATTTTGTGTATATGCCTTGGTGTGAGTTGTAGATCTGGGAGTACCCTGAACATTCTCGCCCACCCCCTCCCCACCCACCCCAGGAGCACACAGTGAAGGAGTGTAGAAGACGGGAAGGGTTAGGAAGTCAGGAGGTCAGGGTTAGAGTTTAAGGGTCAGGGCTCAGGGATAGAGATTAGGGGGCAGCATGTTACAGGCTAGAGGGTCAGGAGGTTAGAGTTCAGGGTTGGAGATCAGGGGTCAGGGTTAGGAGTAAGGGTTAGAGATTGGAGGTCAGGATTAGGGTTAAAGATTAGGGAATCAGGAGGTCAGAGGTCATTGTTAAAGGTTAGGGGTCAGGGGGGATGAGGAGGGTCTCACCGCTGACGTAAGGGCCCAACGGCATCTGGCTGTAGTTGACCATGGCTCCTCCCCTGGCCCTCTAAACCCACCCCAAAACTGCTGCTGTACATCTGGGAACAACCATAGGAGCCCTGAGGGAAAGGCTGACACACACACACACACACACAGAGACACACACAGACACAGATAGAATATCAAGGTGATGTGAAGTCACACCTGTCTGGAGAGAGACATTTCCATTAGTGTGTGTGTGCATGTGTGTGTGTCCGGCCCCGGTGTGACTGTGTATGTGCCCATTCTGTGTGTGTGTGTGTGTGTGAAAAAGATAGAGAGAAAGAGAGAGAGAGAGAGAGAGAGAGAGAGAGAGAGAGAGAGAGAGAGAGAGAGAGAGAAGAGAGAGAGAGAGAGAGAGAGAGAGAGAGAGTGAAAAGTGTGTGTCCTACTCCACCTGTTGTGGCGGGGGCTCGTTGCCCCGGCTGGTGAGGCGACTGAGGATGCTCCTCTCAGACATCTGCAGTCGGGCCGATACCGGAGGATCCTGGACAGCATGTTGGGCAGGCGCGTCACGTCCGCCTTCATGTCGCTCAGCAGCTCCTCCAGCTGGTTCAGAACTGCAGCATGCCATGTAGGATCCAGGATTGACATCAGCTCATCATAAGATATTCACATTTCTCAGATTGACAATAGTAGCATCACTCTTCAACTGACAATGTTCCAGACAGTCTAGGCTACAGATCCATTCCTCCACACCATAGTTGTCTGTGGCAGCTGGAACAGAGCAACATATTGCCAGGAGCAAATATCCTATCTAAGCCTGTCTCCTACCCCCCCTGCCAGCTCCCCATCTTCTCTCCTGGGCCTGTCTCGTACCCCCCCCCCCCCCCCCAGCTTCCTAGCTCCTCTCCTCTCCTGGGCCTGTCTCCTACCCCCCTGCCAGCTCCTAGCTTCTCTCCTCTCCTGGGCCTGTCTCCTACCCCCCTGCCAGCTCCCTAGCTTCTCTCCTCTCCTGGGCCTGTCTCCTACCCCCCCTGGCCAGATCCCCATCTCCTCTCCTGGGCCTGTCTCCTACCCCCTGCCAGCTCCCCATCTTCTCTCCTGGGCCTGTCTCCTACCTCACTGCCAGCTCCCTAGCTCCTCTCCTAGGCCTGTCTCCTACCCCCCTGCCAGCTCCCCACTCCTCTCCTGGGCCTGTCTCCTACCCCCCTGCCAGCTCCCCATCTCCTCTCCTGGGCCTGTCCTCCTACCCCCCTGCCAGCTCCCCTAGCTCCTCTCCTGGGCCTGTCTCCTACCTCCCCTGCCAGCTCCCTAGCTCCTCTCCTACGCCTGTCCCCCTACCTCCCTGCCATGTCCCTAGCTCCTCTCCTGGGCCTGTCTTCCTTTGTGCCTGAGCCAGCTTAGGCACATGCCCCGACACCCACCAGATGTATCTAAACGGCTACTGACGGCCTACACACACACAGACACGACATCAGACAGACAGCCCGTGCGCGAGAGGCAGACAGACCTTTGTGCAGCACTGCGTTGGCGGGTTTGTTCCCGGCCAGGGACTCCTTGGACAGGTGCTGGTGGGACTCGGCCAGACACTCCACCTCAGCGAAGCGCGTGTTTGAGGGCCATGGGCCGGGTGGGAGGGGTCCTGGGTCATGTTGAGGTAGGCCGCCCTGCGAAGCTGCTCCTCGATCACCAGGGCCTGCTCCAGGAGCTGGGGGGGGGGGGGGGGGAGGGGGGGTGGAGAGATGGGGAGGGAGAGGAATGTTCTCAATAATAAACAATAACGTCCTGGCTGTTTCTAGGGGAAGACAGCTGGAGTAGCTCCAGCAGAGCCTTGTTGTTACCTTGAAGCGTCGTGCCAGGAACTTGTTCTTCATCTCCAGGTAGTTGCCTTTGTGCATCTCCGTCTTGAAGGGCTCGTTGAGGATGGCATAACGTGGGTCATTCTGGATGTCCTGCCAGCGGGCGTAACCATGACTGACAGGAAGGCTTCGTTAAGGAACACATGCCTGGCCTGTGAACACACACCTGGCTCGGTAACACACACCTGACTACACAACACATACAACCCACCTCAAAGCAAAACGGAGATGTTGGGTTTCTGTATGGAGGGTCTGATAGTGGTGTCAGAGATACTTGACAATGAAAGGATACGTGACAATGCCGGCCAGTAGCCAGTAGTCGTGGCGACGGTGCCAGATGTCGTACATCTTCCCTGACGACAGCGCTGCTTTCTCTTCGGTTTGCCATAGGGTGTGAAGCTCTGATATGGCGACAACAACAACAACACGTCAACAACAACAATAACAACAAATCTACAACAACAATAAGACATTATTAACAACTTATCAACAACAACACATTAACAAGAACACATTAGCAATAACACATAAACAACAACAACAAGAACATATCAACACATCAACAACAACCCATCAATAAGAGCAAAACAACACATCAACAACACATCAACAACAACAACAACAACGACACAACAGAACATCAACAACAACACCAACATCAACAACAAGAACACCACATCAATAACAACAACAACATGATCATAATGAACCACCAGCAACCATAAGCAGGACCATCACCTGTGTGGCGGCAGTCCTCACCTGTGAAACCCCCATCTGCGATGTTGAACATGAACCGGGCCTTACAGCCGTTCTTCTCCTCTGTTCGGACCCCCTCCTCCACCTCCTCCTGCGCCTCCTTCTCTCCGTTCACACGGCCCTCGTGGGGGTCCTCGCTCTTCACCTCCTCCGACCCTGCCAGGAGAGGGAAACCAGGAGGCAGGCCAGTCTCAACAAACACCCTCAACATTCACTACCTGCGCCCCCGAATCGCTGTTACCAGATGGTGAAGAAGTGCCAGATGGTCTTCCTGAGGTTCCTGAGGTTATGTCGGGTCCTACCTGGCTTGGGCTCCTTCTCCTTGGGTTTGGACTGGGGAGGCTCGCGGTCCCCTCCCTTCTCTGAGATCTTCTCTGGCTCCTTACAGGTGTCAGCTGAGGAACACGCACCACAGCATGAAAGATCTCGCCACAAACAGAGTCGCCATGGACGCCGTGTACAGAGATTGTGCCTCACCTTTAGGTGAGGTTTGATTGGACGAAGGCTCTGCAGGTTTGAACGGGGACTCTTTAGGATTGGCGGGTGTGTCTATGGGTGTAGAGGAGGGCGTGTCTGTCCTCTCCTTGTCCTCTGCTGATTGGTCCTCGGGGCTAGGCTTTGGGTCATCGCTGTCGGGGGCCTTCTCCGTCCCACCGGAAGATTCTACACTGACAGCAGTCTGGAAGGTGGGAGGGAGGAAGAGAGAGGGACAGAGAGAGAAAGAAACACATGACATAGAGACACAATGAGAAGAGCCCTGCCCGGCCTGCGTCTAGTGTGTGAGTGGAGGAGAGAGGTATGGGTACACCAGTGTGTTTTACAGGAGCAGGACACGCACACACATACCTCTGTCTCAGTGGCTTTCTTGCTGTCAGGTTCTGGGGTGTCCTTGTCCTCTGCAGACCCAGAGGTAGACTCTGTCTTCTCTGGAACAACAACACGACTGTCAGTGACTCAGATATCCTCCATCCATACACCAACCAATCAACCCAACCAACAACACAACAAATCAATTGTTAAACAAACCAATTAACCAGTCACTCAATCAATAAACCATTAAATAAACAACAGCAACTCAATCAGTCATTGACGTAAAGCACACAGGGGCTCAGAGGTGTGTCTGACCTGGTGGCACGGGGGTGCCGGGCTGGGGGGTGGCAGCAGGGGTGGCAGCAGGGGTGCCAGGCTGGGGGGTGCTGGGTTCAGACGAAAGGCTCTCGGTTAGTTTCTTCAGCTCCAGACCCAGAGGAATCAGGTCTGGAGTACTCAGCTTCCCATTCACATGCTCAAACTCCTGCACCTGGACACACCAACGCAGGCACACACACACACACACACACACAGAGGCAACTAGGTGACTGTGTGCCAGTGTGTGATTGGCTAGGTCATTGTGGGTCCGTGTCTGACTGGTTAGAGGACTGGTTTGCCAGTGTCTGATTGGCAAGAGGACTGGTGTGCCGGTGTGTGATTGGCGTGGAAATAGTACCTTCTTCCTGACCAGGGACATGACTCCGATCCTGGTGAGGACGTGCTGGCGAGACAGCCCCTCCCTCGGGACACCGTCGGCAAACGTCTCGGCGCCATCGGCCCCCGGCTCACACAGATGCCTCATGAACAGAGATACATAGGCCCTGGGGGGGGGGGGGGGGATTTTATTTGAATAGTCATTGGCTCATGCAGAAACATCATATACCATACAAAATATACAAAACATGAAACTACCCAACAGAAACTAATAAGTCCAGTCCAATTTAATCCAGTCCAGTTTAGTCCAGTCCAGTCCAATCATTTCTAGTCCAGTTTAATCAATTCCAGTCCACTCCAGTTTAGTAAAATCCAGTTCAGTTAAATCCAGTTTGGTCCAGTCCAGATTAGTCCAGGCCAGTCCTGTCCCAGCCCCCAATCCCCCCTCCCCGGGCCTGGCTCCAGTACCTGAACTCCTTCTCACTCTTCCCCCGCAGGTCCCGGACCAGCCAGTGGGAGTTGAAGGCATCCTGAGGGGGCATGCCCCAGCGCATGATGGCGTTGAGGAAAGCCTTCCTCTGACGAGCGTTGAAGCCCAGCACCTGCCACAAACAGTCCAGAACACATCAACCACAAACCAAACCTGGCTCCTGGAATCCTAGCCTCATACTTTCTCTGTAGTAGATATGTGACAACAACATCAACAACAATAACAGCAGAAAAGACACACTTCTGAAAGTATCAGAGAGGATTGGTGTTTGCTACTGAACCCAGTGTTCAGTTTACCTCGATGTTGCCTCCCACGCGCGCCAGTAAGGGCGGTAGAGGCTTGTCCCTTTCGCTCTTCAGCTGCCTGCGTGACTGCCTGCGGCCCCCTAAAGCAAAACAATTACACCCCGGGGTTAGGGGCTAACCCTGACTCCACAGCTTTGTCAAACCCAGGCCCTCTACAGTGGAATTTGGAACCAGTCAACACCAGCAGGGTGGGAGACAGGAGAGAGAAGAGGAGGAGGAGGGGGGGTGGAGGGAGACACCTCCAGGACACCCACCTTCAGGCCTCTCCTCGAAGTCTTCATCCTCGTCCTCGGAGCCCACGGAGTACTCGGACTGATTGTCTGAAAGATCATCCTGCCACTCTGAGCCACAGATCAGATCAGAGAGAAACAGCACAGTGCATTCACTACAGCAGGAGGCCACCAGGAGGAGCCCTGGCACTGCAGGTTACTAAAGCCATTAACGCCATGCAGATACTGTAATCCTCTATTACGACTGTCGTTCTCCTGGAGAAAACACTAGGGGGCAGCACCTCACTCTGCAGGCTGACTCCCAGCTACTATAGCAGCTACTGTACTATAGGAATTAACGCCATGGAGATACTGTAATATCATGTTTTACGACTGTTTGTCGAATGTTGTACTTCTTCTGGGGAACACGAGGGGGAAGCACTGACCATGCAGGCGGACTTCTAGCTAGTGAATAGACACTCGGGCAACACTTCAGAGCTCTGAGAATGTAGCGATGAGCTTCCATGGCCACTCCACCTCCCACATCACTTATGTTCCAACAGCTGTTGAACCTCGGAGGTGAGTTTCTAGTCATGACTCAGCGAGGTGAGTTTCTACTCATGACTCGACTTGGCTTCAATCACTTCTTCAATCACTTAACACTGAAGAGAACACTATGTACTGTAGCTCTCAAAGACTTGAGAGCGCTGTATAACCAAGCCAAGAAACACAAACAACCAAA
The DNA here is from genome assembly GCF_963692335.1 of Osmerus eperlanus. NCBI lineage: Eukaryota > Metazoa > Chordata > Actinopteri > Osmeriformes > Osmeridae > Osmerus > Osmerus eperlanus. Next base: position 13,885,955 of record NC_085018.1, on the reverse strand, counting down.
TAGACGTAAATGTGTATGGGGTGTGTGTCCTGGTTTAAGAGTGTGTTTCTTGGGTGAGGAGTGTGTGTCTTGTGTGTGTCCTGTATGAGGTTTGTGTCCTGGGTGAGGGAGGTTCCAGGGTGTGTAAAGTGTGTATTCTGTGTGGTGTGTGTGTGTCCTGGGTGAGGGAGGTCCCGGGGTGTGTAAAGTGTGTATTCTGTGTGGTGTGTGTGTGTGTCCTGGGTGAGGGAGGTCCCGGGGTGTGTAAAGTGTGTATTCTGTGTGGTGTGTGTGTGTCCTGGGTGAGGGAGGTTCCAGGGTGTGTGAGGCCAACCTTGGTCCTCCTGGGTGGTGTCGTTGTAGTTGACCTGCTTGCGGATCCTCTTGCCCTTGCCCAGGTTGCGGGCCAGGTCCTCCTGCTGCTGCTCGTAGTGGTGCCGCAGGAGCTTCTCCCAGTAGTCTGGGTCCACGTTCTCCTCCTGCTTGATGATCTCCCGCTGCACCTCCTCCTTCACACACACACACATGTGCATAAACACACACATGTACATAAACACACACGTTCACGCGGGGTGTGTGCGCAATGGGTGTGTGCGCGTGCGTTACTGTAGTCTGTGCGCCTGGGGTTACCTAAATGAATGTGTGTGTGTGTGTGTGTGTGTGTGGGTGCGTGCACGTATGTGTGTGTCACTCCTCACCTCCCCCTCCTCCTCGTCTTTGACCACGTACTGGGCCACCTTGAAGGAGCTGAGGTACTCGTTCATGTTCTGGATCTCCGTGTCCTCCGTGGCGTCCTGGCTGCGGTCCAGGAGCTTGGAGATGGCGTTGTCGTCGTAGTGGATCACACTGCCTTCCTCGCCGTCCTTGATGTCGCCTAGGTTACAAACACACAGACACACACAATGAGCAGGGTAGGAAAGGGGAAAGAGAGAGAGAGAAAGTGAGAGAAAGACAGACTGTGGAGATGTGGAGACTAGAGAGAGACAGTGAGAGAGAGGGAGGGAGAGACTATGTAGGATACAGAGGAGAGAGAGACTAAGTAGGAGAAGGAGAGGAGGGGAGGGGACAAAAAAAAGAAACAAGGAGATAGACAGAAAGGAGAGAGAGAGAGGAGACCCATACTCACTCATAGGGTGCCTGCCCATGGCCCTGGCAGCCTCCATCTCGTCCTTGAACAGCTCCTCAGTTCCAAACTTGAGGATGTCGTCCAGCTCCTGCTTGGACATGGATCCGGTCTTGGAGCCCAGGCCTGGCCTCACCACCAGGTGGGTCAGCATCATCTTCCTCTTGGCCACCTGGGTGATCCTCTCCTCCACGCTGGCGCGCGTCACAAAGCGGTAGATCATCACCTTCCTATTCTGGCCGATACGGTGAGCCCTGCTGAACGCCTGGATGGGGTGGGGGGTGAGGGGGGGGGGGCAGATAGATTAAAGACGGATAGAAGATAAACAGAAGAAAGGAGATATAAGAAAGTTGAGGTAGAAAGAAGGGTAAATATACAGTAGATATAGCTGCAAAAAGGCAGCGTCAGAACAAGACAGATAGAGATACATTATGGTAGACAGGTGATCAATCATTGATTATGGTAGACAGGTGAGACAGATAGAGATTCTGGTAGATGGGTGACAGAGATAGAGATAGATTATGACAGATAGATGGGTAACACAGATACACTTGAATGAAACAGTTACAGATACAGATGAAGGCAGGGAGAGCTCATGTAGCTAAATGGAGAGTTCTAGAACAACATTGGACTCGACAACACTGGATGAGGTTGCCATGGTTCAACAGTTAACTATTTGCATGTGTGGTCAGGTTCCGGGCCCGGTACCTGGATGTCATTGTGAGGGTTCCAGTCGGAGTCGTAGATGACGACGGTGTCTGCGGTTGCCAGGTTTATGCCCAACCCTCCAGCTCGTGTGGACAGCAGGAAGCAGAACTGCTGGGCACCTGGCGCTGGAGCACACAACCGAGGAGAGTCAGTGTGTGTATGTGTGTGTGCATGTGTGTGTGTATGTGTGTGTATGTGGACATGAGTATGCGTGCATTTGTTTGTGTGTGTATGCATGTGTGTGTGCATTTGCTTGCGTGTTTCTGTAAGTGGGGGTGCATATGCGTGCTTGCACATGCGCTTGTGTGTGTGTCTGTGTGTGTGTATGCAAGTTTGCACTTGTGTGCGATCAGGTATGAATGTGCATGTGTGTGTCTAACCATTGAAGCGGTCTATAGCCTCCTGTCTCAGGCCTCCAGTGATCCCTCCATCGATGCGTTCATACTTGTAACCCTCGTGCTCCAGGAAGTCCTCCAGAAGGTCCAGCATCTTGGTCATCTGAGGAGGGGTCAGGGGTTGAAGGTCAGAGGTAGACCTTCAACACACTCAAAGAACACTTTTGAAAAATGACACTTCAACTGTCATTCTCACACTCAAACAGGGTACAGCAAGACAGAGCTTAAAATGTAATTTTCCATTCAAACAGAGTGCTGCTAACATGCCTGGCTTGGTGTATCTGACGAGTATTGTCTGACTTCTGAAGCCACACTGACCTGGGAGAAGATAAGGACTCTGTGGCCTTCATCTTTGAGTTTCCTCAGCATCTTCTGAAGGAGGGTCAGTTTGCCTGAGGACTTGACCAGCATGTTCCCATCATAGGAGCCATTGGACAGCACTGGAGCTTCCTGTCCAGACAGGAAGTAGAGCCGAGCCAATGAGAGGACAGAGTTCACGTTACAACATACTTTATGGATAGAATACACAATTACCTAGTAATGTAAATATTCAAATATCATTAGCTTGAGTTACACACTCAGAAACACACACTAGCATTCTGTCCACATACATACACACACATACACACACACACACTCCTCACCACAGCAGCCACAGGGAACAGGTAGGGGTGGTTGCAGCACTTCTTGAGGTCCATCATGATGTTGAGCAGAGACACCTGGTTCCCCCCTCCCTTGGAGTTGAGGGCTTCAAAGTTCCGCGTCAGTATGAACTTGTAGTACTTCCTGTGGGTCAGAGGTCAGACAGGACTGAGCATGGAGGGAGGGGGGACACTCGGTCAAATCCTGAACCCAAACCAAAAAACCAAGGACACATCTGGAGATTTTTTTCAAATTGAGGTTGTACACAATTACTGCAAGTTGGACCGTAATAAATGAAAAAATGATTTTTTTTTCATCTGCTTCATTGCTACTTCCTCGCTACTAGCTTGAGGGGTCGTTTCCATGGGATTAAATGGAAACTTCTGGTTCTGGAATCTACTGGTTGATTACCTATTGTTGTAAACAAGCCAATCCACCGCCAGCAGTTCAGACAAAACTAATCTATCCCTGTGCAGGCTAACACTTAATTATATCCAAGTCAGTCTAAGACACAACCAGCCTATCCAGAGCAGTTTAAGACACAACCATCCTATCAGGAGCAATCTAAGACACAACCATCCTATCAGGAGCAATCTAAGACACAACCAGCCTATCCAGAACAGTCTAAAACACAAACAGCCTATCAGGGGCAATCTACATTTACATTACATTTACATTTAGTCATCTAGCAGATGCTCTTATCCAGAGCGACTTACAGTAAGTACAGGGACATTCTCCCCGAAGTGCCTTGCCCAAGGACACAACGTCATTTTGCACGGACTGGAATCGAACCGACAACCTTCTGATTAATAGCCCGATTCCCTAACCGCTCAGCCATCTGACCACCCCCCATCTAAGATACAACCAGCCTATCCAGAACAGTCTAATACACAACCAGCCTATCAGGAGCAATCTAAGACACAACCAGTCACTCCCCATCAGTCTAAGCCTGTTGCAGCACGTGCTTAGAGCTTCAGAGAACTACAGAGGACTAACTTCTGCATGGGGCTGAGCTCCACCCTGACAATGAGCTCGGTCTTGGCCGGCATGTTCTTGAACACGTCCACCTTCAGCCTCCTCAGCATGTGAGGCCCCAGCAGGTCGTGGAGCTTCTTGATCTGGTCCTCCTTGGAGATGTCCGCAAACTCCTCTAGGAAGCCATCCAGGTTACTGCAGCACACAAAGAGAGCACACACACAGACATGCATGAACACACAGGTTTCAGACAGGATTACTGTCAAAGTAATCCTTCCTGTATCTAACACTGTAATGTAATCCTTCCTGTTTCTAACACTGTAATGTAATACTTCCTGTATCTAACACTGTAATGTAATCCTTCCTGTATCTAACACTGTAATGTAATCCTTCCTGTATCTAACACTGTAATGTAATACTTCCTGTATCTAACACTGTAATGTAATCCTTCCTGTATCTAACACTGGAATGTAATACTTCCTGTATCTAACACTGTAATGTAATCCTTCCTGTATCTAACACTGGAATGTAATCCTTCCTGTATCTAACACTGTAATGTAATACTTCCTGTATCTAACACTGTAATGTAATCCTTCCTGTATCTAACACTGGAATGTAATCCTTCCTGTCTGAGTGCTGGGCTCTCTCACTTGAACCTCTCTGGGGTGAGGAAGTTGAGCAGGTGGAACAGCTCCTCCAGATTGTTCTGCAGAGGCGTTCCAGTCAGCAGCAGCTTGTAGTAGATCTTATACCCATTCAGGATCCTGAAGAACTGAAACCAGACCACACCGCCATGAACCATCACCAATAGGAATGAATCTGCGTGTTGGTGAGGGAGAGGGATGTGGATTTGATCCCTAATGTAAAACTGGCTTCCCATTAGAAAACCTGTAGTGGGATGATAGTTTTACCACTTCAACATTCTCACCACCACAGTGGTAATGTGCTCCTTAGAAGTGCTAGCCGGAGGGCATAGAACAGGTAATATAAATCCCTTTTATGAGTCGATTCTCCCCACATAAAACATAGTTGTGGTTTTTAATAAGCCTTTGTTTTTATCTAAGGGGTGAGAGTGTGACAGGTGTGGGCTGTAGAGATAGTATGCTGTGTGTGAGTGTGTAGGCACGTGTGTGCACCCGTGCATGTGTGCGCTCATGTCTGCTTGTGCATCAGTGTGTGTGCGCGTGCGTGCGTTACTTAGACAGTATGTGTGTGTGTAAGAGTGTATGTGCGTGTCCTACTTACAACAGTGTATGTGTGTACGTGTGTGTCATGCCCACAACAACAGTTACTTAGACAGTACGTGTGTGTGTATGTGTGTGTGTATGTGTATATATGTGTGTTTCTCCGCCCTACCTTGGACTGGTTGTTCTTGAGGCGGTGGGCCTCATCCACCACCAGGCAGGCCCAGCTGATGGAGCCCAGGATGGCCTGGTCGATGGTGATCAGCTCGTAGGACGTCAGCAGCACGTGGAACTTGATGGCCGTGTCTTTCTGTGAGGGAGGGCAGACCCAGAGCACCGTGAGGCTGGCTCACACCGAAGAGACAGAACAAACACACTGAGTTCGGGAACGCGAGAATCCAGAACTACTGGCAGCTACGGCTGCGATTGAAGTTAGCCCTTGAAAGACGGAGATGGACAGATGGTTCACCCAATCACCTGCCAAGTATTTTTTGAAAGTGCCTGCCCTTTTCCAAACAGTTTCCAAGGACGACTTCCCAGATGGATAGGTGTAACAAACCATCTGGCAAGTCAGGTTAACACAAATACACTTTTTTTTAAATGTACTGTAAATGTTCCCTGAAAGCCAGAGTTCACTCATCCATTGTTCTGGATGATGAGGATAAAGACGATAAAGTGATGAAGATGGACATCATCCCTCATCTTGTCCGAGGTGTACCTTCATGCGGAACACTTTGCGTCCGGTCTTGACCGCCGAGTCCTCAAAGGTGAACTCGTTCTCCCTGATGACCGCCCTGCTGTCCTTGTCACCGGTGTAGGTGACCACGTGGAAGTCCGGAGCCCACATTTCAAACTCCCGCTCCCAGTTGATGATGGTGGAGAGGGGGGCGCTCACCAGGTATGGCCCCTTGGAGTGGCCCTGGAGGAGGAGGGGGGGAGGAGGAGTGGGGTGGGGAGGAGGGGGGGAGGAGGAGTGGGGTGGGGAGGAAGGGGGGAGGAGGAGTGGGGTGGGGAGGAGGGGGGGAGGAGGAGTGGGGTGGGGAGGAAGGGGGGAGGAGGAGTGGGGTGGGGAGGAAGGGGGAAGGAGGAGTGGGGTGGGGAGGAAGGGGGGAGGAGGAGTGGGGTGGGGAGGAGGGGGGGAGGAGGAGGGGGGGAGGAGGAGGGGGTGGGGAGGAAGGGGGGAGGAGGAGTGGGGTGGGGAGGAGGGGGGGAGGAGGAGTGGGGTGGGGAGGAGGGGGGGAGGAGGAGGGGGGGAGGAGGAGTGGGGTGGGGAGGAAGGGGGGAGGAGGAGTGGGGTGGGGAGGAGGGGGGGAGGAGGAGTGGGGTGGGGAGGAAGGGGGGAGGAGGAGTGGGGTGGGGAGGAAGGGGGGAGGAGGAGTGGGGGGAGGAGGAGTGGGGTGGGGAGGAAGGGGGGAGGAGGAGTGGGGTGGGGAGGAGGGGGGGAGGAGGAGGAGTGGGGTGGGGAGGAAGGGGGGAGGAGGAGTGGGGTGGGGAGGAGGGGGGGAGGAGGAGTGGGGTGGGGAGGAAGGGGGAAGGAGGAGTGGGGTGGGGAGGAGGGGGGGAGGAGGAGTGGGGTGGGGAGGAGGGGGGGAGGAGGAGGGGGGAGGAGGAGTGGGGTGGGGAGGAAGGGGGGAGGAGGAGTGGGGTGGGGAGGAAGGGGGGAGGAGGAGTGGGGTGGGGAGGAGGGGGGGAGGAGGAGTGGGGTGGGGAGGAGGGGGGGAGGAGGAGGGGGGGAGGAGGAGTGGGGTGGGGAGGAAGGGGGGAGGAGGAGTGGGGTGGGGAGGAAGGGGGGAGGAGGAGTGGGGTGGGGAGGAGGGGGGGAGGAGGAGTGGGGTGGGGAGGAGGGGGGGAGGAGGAGGGGGGGAGGAGGAGTGGGGTGGGGAGGAAGGGGGGAGGAGGAGTGGGGTGGGGAGGAGGGGGGGAGGAGGAGTGGGGTGGGGAGGAAGGGGGGAGGAGGAGTGGGGTGGGGAGGAGGGGGGGAGGAGGAGGGGGGGAGGAGGAGTGGGGTGGGGAGGAAGGGGGGAGGAGGAGTGGGGTGGGGAGGATGGGGGGAGGAGGAGTGGGGTGGGGAGGAGGGGGGGAGGAGGAGGGGGGGGGAGGAGTGGGGTGGGGAGGAGTGGGGTGGGGAGGAAGGGGGGAGGAGGGAGTGGGAATGAGGAGGAGGAAGGGGGATGAGGAGGAGGGAGGGGATAAGAAGGAAATGGAAGGAGGAAAGGGGAGGAGGAAGGGTGGAACAGGAGGAGGAAAGAGAGAGGAGGGGGGAGGAAGGGGGGAGTAGGGGAGAAGGAAGGAGATAGTAGGAGTAGGAGAAAGGGGAAACGGGGGTGGATAAAGAGCAGAAGGGAAAAGGGAGCAGGAGCAGGAGGGAGGAAAGGGGGAGGAGAAAGGTGGAGGGAGATCAAATCAAATCCAATTTATTTGTATAGCCCTTTTTACACGCAAGCATGTCACAGAGGGCTTCACATATGCCCATAGAACTGCCCCTCAACCAACCTAAACCCTCAAGGAAGACAAGGAAAAACTCCCAAAAAACTCTCAACAGGAGAAAAAAATGGAAGAAACCTTGGGAGGAGCAATTCAGAGAGGGATCCCCTCCTCCAGAGACGGTTGGTGAGAGAGAGGAGCAGAACACAGGCTAAACATAGTCATACAGTGTCGATGGGAGGAGGAGGAGTGGGGCGGAGGGGTCACAGCTCTAACTTCTCACCCAGCAGAACCTCGCCGGGAGGTAAACACAGTTCAACAGAAAACATGACTCTCACATGCTGCCTCCCGTGAAAACATCCATTGTGGAGACGAAGAAGAACGGACACACTCACAGCTTGTATGTAGTTAATCCTTTTCTAATTACACCACGTCCATATTTATGTATCTTTTCTTCCCCTCCTCCCCCACCTACCTCCTTGTAGAGAGAGTAGAGGAAGACGATGGTCTGGACGGTCTTGCCCAGGCCCATCTCGTCTGCCAGGATGGTGTCGGTGCCCTGAGCCCAGGAGAACCTCAGCCAGTTCAGCCCCTCCAGCTGGTAGGGGTGCAGGGTTCCCCCCGTGGCATTGATGTACCACGGCTGGTGCTCAAACTTGATGGTGGGCTGGAGAGAAGAGAGAGGCCAGGGTGGAGTGTGTTAGAGAGAGAGGCCAGGGTGGAGTTTGTTAGAGAGAGAGAGAGAGAGAGAGAGAGAGAGAGAGAGAGAGAGAGAGAGAGAGAGAGAGAGAGAGAGAGAGAGAGAGAGAGGCCAGGTTGGAGTATGCTAGACAGAGAGACAGAGGCCATTGTGGAGTGTGTTAAACAGAGAGACAGAGGCCAGGGTGGAGTGTGTGAGAGAGAGAGGCCAGGGTGAAGTTTGTTAGAGAGAGAGAGAGGCCAGGGTGGAGTTTGTTAGACAGAGAGACAGAGGCCAGGGTGGAGTATGTTAGACAGAGAGACAGAGGCCAGGTTGGAGTGTGTTAGAGAGAGACAGAGGCCAGGTTGGAGTGTGTGAGAGAGAGAGGCCAGGGTGAAGTGTGCTAGAGAAAGAGAACCCAGGGTAGACCTAGATAATGACATGAATCTGGTTCCACCTGGTAGAGACTGTAGGTTATTATTACTATGAAACTCCTGTCAGTGATCCAAGCTCATAGTTAGACCTGGGAATATAATGGACTATGAATGACCTCCACCACCTCCACCAGTCTCACGTGTGTGAACATGGTCATGACAGCCCCTGACCGTGCTGCGCTGTAGCCACTCACATCGATGATGGGAGCGTCAGGGGGGATCTCTCTCTTGGGGTGCTCCTCTTTGGCTCGCTTTCCTTTCCTCACCACCAGGGGGCGAAGATCCTCACCAAGAATCTGCTCCCTGTCACATAACAGCAGGACGGTGAGTTCGGAAGAGGTTGATTGAGAGGGTAATTAGGCCCTAATAATGCCAAGGACATTAGCACAGAGAAATAAGTGGGTGAGATAGGTGCTGTGGGGGGCTGTGTGAGTGGGTGCGTGAGACAGTGTATGAGCAGCTGTGTGAGACAGGTGTGTGAGACAGGTGTATGAGCAGATGTGAGACAGGTGTATGAGCAGATGTGAGACAGGTGTATGAACAGATGTGTGAGACAGGTGTATGAGCAGATGTGTGAGACAGGTGTATGAGCAGATGTGTGAGACAGGTGTATGAGCAGGTGTATGAGCAGATGTGTGAAACAGGTGTGTGAGACAGGTGTATGAGCAGATGTGTGAAACAGGTGTGTGAGACAGGTGTGTGAGACAGGTGTGTGAGACAGGTGTATGAGCAGGTGTATGAGCAGATGTGTGAAACAGGTGTATGAACAGATGTGTGAGACAGGTGTATGAGCAGATGTGTGAGACAGGTGTATGAGCAGATGTGTGAGACAGGTGTATGAGCAGGTGTATGAGCAGATGTGTGAAACAGGTGTGTGAGACAGGTGTATGAGCAGATGTGTGAAACAGGTGTGTGAGACAGGTGTGTGAGACAGGTGTGTGAGACAGGTGTATGAGCAGGTGTATGAGCAGATGTGTGAAACAGGTGTGTGAAACAGGTGTGTGAGACAGGTGTATGAGCAGATGTGTGAAACAGGTGTGTGAGACAGGTGTGTGAGACAGGTGAGGAGCAGACCTGTGGTCCCAGTAGGCTTGCTTGTGGCTGTCGTACTCTGGGACGTCAAAGTCGTCCACCTCCCAGGTGCACTGGTCATAAGGCAGGTCCCTCCACTTGATCAGGTAGTGCACATCCCCATCCTTATCAAAACTTCAGCGAACACCACAGACATGATCAAGTTCTGGAGGGTCCCACAAGCCGTGTGTGTATGTGTGAGGGTGCAAGTGTGTGTGTGTGTGTGTGTGTGGGTGGGTACGTACTTGTGGGTGTGTATGTGTGTGTTTGTGTGTGTGTGTACCTGTGATTGATCACCCTGTGGATGACCATCCACTCTGGCTTGATCCCGTAGCGGTAGAACCTCTCTTCCATGATGGCGTACTGCGGGTCTTTGCTCTTCCTCTTCTCGTTGTTCAGCTCCTCCTCCCCGGACCCGTAGTCATAGGGCGGGGGCTCGTCCATATCGTTCTTCCTCTGGTAGTTCCGGTACATCACCGTGTGGTACAGCTCCAGCTGGGAGAGAGGGGGCTGGGGGTCAGAGCTGGGCCCCAGGAGGAGAGGGGCTTCTGGAGGGAGGGGGGGTTTCCGAAGGGCTCGTGTGGGACTTATGTGGGGCTTGTGGCAGACTTGTTTTGTTTAGTACACACTATTGAGAAGGTCACCTGACCTTATCTGTCGTCTCTGGACGACGTAGCTTTACAGGGTGATCAGCGGACCTGGAGGAAGGCGTTTTTGATCCACGGGGAAGAATTATTTGCATCGTGCTCCCTGATTGGTCACAGTATGGAATGATGAAGATCCGCAGACTGTCAGGTAAAATTCCTAATAGTGTGTACCAGGCATTAGGGTACTGGGCGTTCTGGAGAGGGGAAGGCTCTGGGTGGGTCTGGAGAGGGGAAGGCTCTGGGTGGGTCTGGAGAGGGGAAGGCTCTGGGTGGGTCTGGAGAGGGGAAGGCTCTGGGTGGGTCTGGAGAGGGGAAGGCTCTGGGTGGGTCTGGAGAGGGGAAGGCTCTGGGCGGGTCTGGAGAAGGGAAGGCTCTGGGTGGGTCTGGAGAGGGGAAGGCTCTGGGTGGGTCTGGAGAGGGGAAGGCTCTGGGCGGGTCTGGGGAGGGACATGGGTGGGGAGGTTCTGGGAGGTTAAGTCCTGGCTGGGGGGGAGGGGGGTGGGGGGGGTTCCTGGGTGTTAATGTGTCTCACCTGCAGCTCGTTGACCCAGGAGCAGTGCCAGTAAGACAGCCCAGCCCACTTGACGAACAGCTCCCTCTCTGGGTGTCCCTTCAGGGGGGGTCTGGCCAGGGGGTCGACGGCCTCCCCATCAGGGCCGCAGGGCACCTCCGCCGGCAAGGGGGGGTCCCCCCACGTCCAGTGGAGAATTCTCTGGACCTTCCCTTTCAGAGGGGGGCACTGGAGGAGGAGGAGGAGGAGAGGAGGGGAGGTCAGACAGAAATAGCTCTCTGACTCTCTCTCTCCATCCCTGTCAGGTCTCTATAATCACTCAGGTCTGCCCTGGGAGAAGAGGAGGAGGTGGTCTGGACTCCATTAACGATAAATGTGACGGGCTTTTTTAAAAGAAAGCTTTTTTAAATATGTGTAAATATGTTTTTTTACCTCTTTTTACCTTGAAACTCATAATTTGTAACCTTGATAAGACATGTTTTCTAATGTCTAATCATTTAATTATGATGTACACAACGCCCTGTGTTTCTCAGTAGCACGATTGAGTCATTCTAAACCAACACTGATGCTGTCAGAAACAACCCCCGGTCTGTTTACCATGCAGCGTGGGCAGAGCCACTCCCCATTGGGTATTTCAGGGAGGGGCGGGTTCAGGCAGTGGATGTGATAGGACGACGGGCAGGTGTCACAGCAGAGTAGCTCTCCGCCGTCCTTGCACACTCGGCAGAATTCCATGTGGTCATCCTCTTCCTCTCCAGCAGGATCCTCCTCTTCCTCTTCCTCGTCCTTGGCCTCCCACTGGATGCCCTCCTTCTCCTGGCACACACACACACACACGAAAGTAGTTTCAGTGGGATCATATGTGCTGGGTCTACTGAGTGTGTGATGATGTTCATGGTTGTTAGAGGCTGTGATTACTTCCACCTCACTGATGGAAAGGAGGTTACAGCTAGTGGACAACCAGGTCACACACACCTACGTGACTGGAAACGTCCACGACTGGAATGCAGTGTGTGTGCCTGAGTGTGTGCGTGTGTGTATAGGTTTGTGTGTATGTCCGTGTGTGTGTACAGTGTGCGTGTGTATGTGCATGAATGCAAGCATTTGTATGTCCATTTGTGTGCATGCAGGTGTGTGCATGAATGCTTGTGTGTGTGTAAGTGCATGACTCTGTGTGTGTGTGTGTGTGTGTGTGTGTGTGTGTGTGTGTGTGTGTGTGCGTGTGTGTGTGTGTGTGAGGACCGCTCCCCAGGCAGGGTGAACTCACGCAGTGTGGGCAGCTCCAGGTTCCCTCCGGAGCCTTCTCCAGCTCAGGCTCCAGACACACCAGGTGGTAGGCCCTGGGGCAGGTGTCACACAGGATGATCTCCCCGCCCTGCGTACACACCTCGCAGTAGTCCTGGTGGTCTGTCTCATAGCCATCCCCATCCTCCCCTAGGGCACCACACACTTCACAGGTCAGGCACCGCACACCTCACAGGTCAGGCACCGCACACCTCACAGGTCAGGGACCGCACACCTCACAGGTCAGGCACCGCACACCTCACAGGTCAGGGACCGCACACCTCACAGGTCAGGCACCGCACACCTCACAGGTCAGGGACCGCACACCTCACAGGTCAGGCACCGCACACCTCACAGGTCAGGGACCGCACACCTCACAGGTCAGGCACTCACTTGTTTAGCCATGCGCTCATTTGTTCCTTTTTTTCTGGCATTCAATAGTGGAATGATTCATGTGTTTGTTTGAACAGGAGTTTGTTCATTTGCTTGTTGGGTGTGCTTTGCCTTCGGCAAGGGCACAACCTTTGTTCTCTCACATATATATTTATTTATTATTTATTTTCGTCCCCCTAAGGATCAGTCAATATTTGTACTACATACACAACGGCGGTGTCAAAAGGTTCGTCTTGTTAGCGATTGCGTTGGTTGTATTTTTATTTACGTTCCGTTGCATGGTTTAAGTAGAAATTGCGTTTTTGTGGTGAAAAGTGAAGCTAACGGTGGCTAATTTGCTAGCCACAGTCACTGACTTTACTAACGTCACTACGTCACTAACGTCACGAAAACACGCGTGACTACCTGTAGCAGAACATTCGTTTCGCATCTGTTAACTTGGGGGATAGCTAGGCTAACTATAGCTTTACTGCAAGGCAGCTGCAGAAACGCCACAAGCAAAGAGGCCAGGGTGATAACTATTTACTCATTTTACTTTGTGATGTGAAACACAATTATGAAATGTAATGTACAACATTAGCTGATATTATTAAGGAAGTACATCTACTTTCGGAAGTATTAGCATCATGACATTTGCCTCTGTTGCCCGGGCAACACATACTACAGTGGTCCATGATGCATCTGTTTTCAATCGTTAAAATAAACATTCCTCACAAATACATTTTCGTTGTAGGATTTATTATGACATTACATTACAAGTAAACGATTTGTGGGTGAAATTATCATTACCTGTGGTTTCAAACCAGTGTTGCTCACTGCAACGCTGTAGCCTACGCGAGACACTACAAAAACATCGACACAGCTGTAGGAAGTCAAACGGCGACAGAACATGTTCGGCACTCCCCTTACTTAAACCAAAAGTCTATGTAACTACTAACCTTAACTTCATTGCCACAGCCTAAACTTTGTCAATCTGTTCATGAAAATAATTAATTTCAGCCTAAACCGTACAACGGAACGTTGAATCCAATTCAACCAACGCAATCGCAACCAAGACGAACGAACACAGCAGTAGTCTAGTACCGTACCGTAGTAGTACAATTTACCGGGGAAGCTTCTCCACACAGGGCTATATCGCACTTGGCGTTGTTACTGACAATGATCGCTACCAGTGAGCTTTTTATGAAAGCGATTTTCCACTAAATAAATGTCAAGCTTATTTACGTTTTTGAGGGCATATTTTCAGTTAGCAGATGGTACTGTTTGAATCGCGATTCCATCTTCTACTGCCGGTAACGTCGTAGAATAATCTTCAAAGGGGGTTCTTTATTCATGAATGAATGCAATATGAGTAGGCTAAATTCCTTAAAATATCACGAGAAGGGAAAAACTTAAAAGGACGTTTAAGTCATAGAGATTAGGTCAATTTTTACACCGGTCTGCCAAATTTCTTCGTTTTGATTCAACGATGAGGCTGCCTCTTGCAGGGGAAATGAGAAGACATCTATTTCATTCTACACTTCACTCGTATTTTCAGTTGTAAATGAGCGGCAAAAAAATGCTTTTAAATCTATGTAATTTTTATAAATAATAAGTATGCATTTTTATATAAAATATACAGAAATATCAGTTGTAAAAATGTCATTCAAAAACGGACCCCTGTGCAACCGACGCAAGCAAGCACACCCTACAATTTCCCCAGAAATTGTACCCTCTCTAGTTTTGCTTGTTTATCTGTTCAATAATCCATCCATCCTTCCTTCCATCGATCCATCCATCCCTCTATCCTTCCATCCCTTCATGCCTCCATCCAACCCTGTATCCATCCATCCCTCAATCCTTCCATCCACCCACTCATCAGTGTCTGTGTTTGTGTTCCCTCTGAACAGGTGAGGAACATACGTTTCCTCTTCTTGCGCCCCTTGCGGGCCGCCTTCTTCTTGGCTGCTGTCGAGGTGTCAGACAGCACGCAGGCACTGTGGATGCTGATGTCATCAAAGTCAGACTCCTCCAGGAAGTCCTCCTCACTCTGGACCAACAAACAGGGTTTACCACCCGAGAGAGAGAGCGGGAGAGAGAGAGAGAGAGAGAGAGAGAGAGAGAGCGAGATACAGAGAGAGAGAGAGAGAGAGAGAGAGAGAGGGGGGGGGAGAAATGAAGAGCAAGACATTATCAGTTTTACAGTTGACTTGACCCCAAAGGCCATATAAAACAAAATATTATTTCTCTAATCATGAGTCCATTTGGCTAGTGATGGTTTGCGTCCTGCTAGAGAGGTTGACCAGAGGAGCAGGAACGTACGGAGGAGGCCTTCTTCTTCTTGCCACTCTGGCCTGACTTGGACTTGGTCTTCTTGGGTTTGGGCTTCTTCTTCCCCTCCTTCACCGTCTTGTTCCTCTTCCTCACTCCTGGACCTGAGACACCAGATCACCGCTGAACATCCGGGGCCTGATGCATGCTTCTCTAAGCTCTCTACATGAAGTCAACACACACACACACGCTCACAGTACACGCATCCAAACACACGTACACACAACTGGGCCCCCATTCTCTAACACTCCACCAAACTCAAGTAAAGCACCAGTATGAACAGTTAGTTCCAACACCTGTCCTATGTTTTACATTCCAGAACAGAGACCCCCTACAACTAGTCTGGAGGGATGCCTCAGAACAGGGACACAGGTATGAGCAACTAAAACATGACTAGCTGGCAACCATTACCCTTCCCCTCTTTGGTTTTGGCTTTTCTGATTGGCCCTGGCTGGGAGCTCGGTTGGCTGACAGTGATGGGCGGGGCCACGGTGACGGTTTCCACGGCGGCGGCCACAGCGGCGGCCACAGCGGTGGCAGAGGAGCCTTTGAAAGGGTTGTTGGCGCTGAACTCCCGCCACTTGGCGCCCAGCACGGTCATCATCTTAGACATGGGGATCTTGGGGTTCTTCTTGGCTATCAGCGGCCTGGGAGACACACACAGTCAGACAGGACAGTACACACATCCCAGACGACTCCCGTGGCAGTCAACCAATAGTGGGGGATCTGTGTGTGTGTCTGAGAGAGAGGTGTGTGTGTGTGAGAGGGGGACTTGTGTGTGTAGGAGAGAAGGATGGGGGATTGGGTGTGAGGTGTGTGTTATAATATAGGGTCAGGAAAGAGGTTCCCCAAAACCTACAGATTCACACCAGCACACACAGACAGACAGACAGACAGACAAGTACCTGAGGAACTGGCTGAAGGCCTTGTAGTTGGTGAGGGTGCGGTAGTCCTGCTCTGTGAAGGCGTGCTGGACATCCTCCAGACCCCACTCCTCCATCAGCTGGCACGACAACTTGGGCTCCTGGGGCGCCGCAGACACACAGGGGGTTAGTCTGCATATGGGCTCACAGACACACAGGGGGTTAGTCTGCATATGGGCTCACAGACACACAGGGGGTTAGTCTGCATATGGGCTCACAGACACACAGGGGGTTAGTCTGCATATGGGCTCACAGACACACAGGAGGTTATTCTGCATATGGGCTCACAGACACACAGGGGGTTAGTCTGCATATGGGCTCACAGACACACAGGGGGTTAGTCTGCATATGGGCTCACAGACACAGAGGGGGTTAGTCTGCATATGGGCTCACAGACACAGAGGGGGTTAGTCTGCATATGGGCTCACAGACACAGAGGGGGTTAGTCTGCATATGGGCTCACAGACACAGAGGGGGTTAGTCTGCATATGGGCTCACAGACACAGAGGGGGTTAGTCTGCATATGGGCTCACAGACACAGAGGGGGTTAGTCTGCATATGGGCTCACAGACACACAGGGGGTTAGTCTGCATATGGGCTCACAGACACACAGGGGGTTAGTCTGCATATGGGCTCACAGACACACAGGGGGTTAGTCTGCATATGGGCTCACAGACACACAGGGGGTTAGTCTGCATATGGGCTCACAGACACAGAGGGGGTTAGTCTGCATATGGGCTCACAGACACAGAGGGGGTTAGTCTGCATATGGGCTCACAGACACAGAGGGGGTTAGTCTGCATATGGGCTCACAGACACAGAGGGGGTTAGTCTGCATATGGGCTCACAGACACAGAGGGGGTTAGTCTGCATATGGGCTCACAGACACAGAGGGGGTTAGTCTGCATATGGGCTCACAGACACAGAGGGGGTTAGTCTGCATATGGGCTCACAGACACACAGGGGGTTAGTCTGCATATGGGCTCACAGACACAGAGGGGGTTAGTCTGCATATGGGCTCACAGACACAGAGGGGGTTAGTCTGCATATGGGCTCACAGACACACAGGGGGTTAGTCTGCATATGGGCTCACAGACACAGAGGGGGTTAGTCTGCATATGGGCTCACAGACACAGAGGGGGTTAGTCTGCATATGGGCTCACAGACCCAGAGGGGGTTAGTCTGCATATGGGCTCACAGACACAGAGGGGGTTAGTCTGCATATGGGCTCACAGACACAGAGGGGGTTAGTCTGCATATGGGCTCACAGACACAGGCAGACATACACACGCAAACTATCCCGCACAGACACTCTCACGCACACTCTCACACACACATACAAGCACATATGCTAACAAACACATGCAGACATACGCACACTTTCACACACACACATTTGCCCAGGCATGCACACATACAAGCACACACGCGTGCACCCACACACAGACAACGCACATGCGCAAACATCTACACACATTCACACACACACACGAACAAACACTAACGTGCAACGTTTTTTCCCGCCACTGGAGAGCTGGTAAAAAGAGCTCACTTTCAGGTTCCCGTCATCATCGTCATCATCGTCCTCCTCCTCTTCTCTCTTCTTCCGTTTGGGCTTCTTCTCTTTCTTCTCCCTGGGTTTCTTCTTCTTCTTCTTGGTGGGGGCGTAGCTGCTGCTCTCGCTCTCCGAGCCCCCCTCCAGCCGCTCCTCCTCCTCCCTCTCCGAGGCCTCTTCCTGGTCGCTGCAGGCTCCGCCCCCTACAGGGCCCAGGCCCTGGAGCCCTGCCTGGAGAGCACAAACGCGAACACACACACCAGAGCACGCATGTACACGCACCCACGCACGCTCACACATTTACACCCAAACACACACACACACGGACGAAAGCATACGCCCGCGCAAACACATACGTACACATGCATGCGAACATATGTACACACAAACACAAACACAAACACGCAAACACATACAAAACACACGCCCACACACATTATCAGTAAATGACCTAATTAAGGCTTTGTGGGTCTCATTCATATAAAAATGGATTATGTACATTCTACTTCACGCAGCTGACATCAACAAATATACACATGTTGAATACATTGCAAACTTTTAGAAACAAATCCATCTGCTCCAACTTTCCCACTCCTACAGCATTCGTCTCCTGCTTCTAAATAAAGGGTGTTTTCTACTCTTTGTGTTTTCAGAGAAGAAAGCTAAATAATTGAATTGCATCCATGTATTATTGCATTGATCCAACAGGCCAGTCTCAGCTGGCAGGTTCACGTACAGCTCCCCCTTCAGGCCACTGTCAGACACACGTGCATCTCTGCACATGCTCAGTGCACACACAGCCAATTGGAGCAACGCACCACACACCTGGGACAGCACAGCCAATCAGCGGTTGTGCTGCCTGATCTCAACCAATCAGAGCAGTGCAGCTCAGTCAACAGAGGCATGTGCCCCTGGAGTCTGGAGGGTCAATTACGGATTATAGTTTATTGGTAGTGTGTTAGGATACTGCCATCTTGTGCATACTATGCATGGATTCATGTGTGTGCGTTTGTGTGTGTGCATGTGCGTGTGTGGGGGATTAGTTGTGTGTGTCTGTGTGTGTGTTTGCGCACGCATTCTCCTCTGCAGTTCCATACCTGTTGCACATTGTGTGTGTATGTGTGTGGGTTTGTGGGGGATAGTGTATGTTTATTTGTGTGTGTGTGCGTGGGTGTGTGTTTGTGGAGAATGGTGGTGTTTGTGAATGTGTGTGTGTGTATGAGTGTGTGTTTGTGGGGAAATGTGGTTTTGTGTTTGTGGAGGAGGCAAGTTGTTTGTTTATGTGTGTATGTGTGTGTGTGTGCGTGTGAGTCTGTATATGTAAGTGTGTGCCTATGTGTGTGTGTGTGTGTGTGTGTGTGTGTGTGTGTGTGTGTGAGACTCGCAGGCGTCTCGCTCTGCAGAGCAGGGGAAAGGCTCACATTGCCGCAGCACCCGCCAACCCAACCAGCAGCCTGGCTGTGTTGCTATGGCAACCAGATCGAGCAGTGTCTGGAGCTCTCTCTTTTTCCCTATCTCTCTCTCTCTCTCTCTCTCATTCTGTGTCTCTCTCACTAACTCTCTTTCCCTCTCTCACTCTCTCTCACTCTCATTATCGTTCTCCCTCTTTCTCTCTCACTCTCTTGTTCTCCCTCTTTCTATTTCTCTTCCACAGTACACTTGGTCTTTCTTACTGTCACTACATTTCTCATTTCTTTCCTCCTCTCTCGCTCTCTCTCTATCTCTCTTTCTCTCTAGCAGCGCCAGCCAGTGGAACAGTGTTATCCAATCAGAAACCCTGGCATAACAAGCTTGTTATGCAGAGGCCTGTGGTAGCAGACTCTGTGTTTCAGAGGCCGTCTAGACAAATCTCATTTATGCAGAAGAGTGATATATATATATAAATATATATATAGAGAGAGAGAGTAAGAGAGAGAAATAGAAAGAGAGAGAGAGAGAAATAGTGTATTTGTATAGTGTGTGTCTGTGTGTGTGTGTGTGTGTGTGTTTGTGCGTGCGTGCGTACATGTTTGTGGACGTGCATGCAAGCATGTATCACCGTGCGTGTATCTGTGTGCACACGTGCATGCCAGTGTGTGTCTGAGTGTGTGTATCCGTGTGTGTACGTATGCGGTATGTGTGCGCGGGCATTCATTCAATGTGTGTGTGTCCGTGTGCGCGCGCGGGGGGGGGGTGCAGGGAGGCAAAACCACTGTTAATTCCGAGAGCTACTGCAGAGGGGGGAGGCAGCAGTGAGCTGAACCTTCATTATCACTATAGCTACCAGAGTCCAACATTACACAAACACATGATGTAGGGTGGACTGACGCAAACACAGATGAGATGTTATCAGCCAGATGAACGAGAGAGAGACAAGGTCTGAGCAGAGAGCATTCACTCGCACACGCACGCTCGCACAGGAACACTCACACGTGCACTCGCACACACACACACACACACACACACACACATAGGCACTCGCACACATACACTTGCACATACACACACTAATGAAGACACACACACTCGCACATGCATTAGCACACACACAGACACTCTCGCATAATACACCTGTGCACATACACAAACTCATACCCCCGCATGCACTAGCACACACACAAACACACACTCACACACACACATAGACGGGAGAACACGGTTGGATGTGTGCACAGAAGATCTGTCCCTGAACAGAATCCTTCACTAGGGTGTCTAAGTGACATCCTGGAAAGAAAAGCCTTTCAAACACTATCTCAACAAAACAGATCCTCCGATAGGCGTGAGGCAGTAATAAAGCAGTGTGCTCTCCAGGAGGGCTGGGAGCAGCAGGGATGATGGAATTCAGTGACCCGGGTCTCCCTGCTCTGCCCTGGGAGGAGAGAGGCTGTGACCGCCTGCCACCACCACCACCACCCACATCCTCAGATGGTGCTGAGGCCCTGCTCACACACACACACACACACACACACAGGATACATGCATGGGAGAGCTGGAGAGCTGTGACTGTCCAGCACTGGTGCAGGAAGGAGGGATAGAGAGAGAGAGAGAGAGAGAGAGAGAGAGAGGGAGAGAGAGAGAGAGAGAGAGAGAGAGAGAGAGAGAGAGAGAGAGAGAGAGAGAGAGAGAGAGAGAGAGAGAGAGAGAGAGAGAGAGAGAGAGAGAGAGAGAGAGAGAGAGAGAAATCGGGTGGAGACAGATAAATGGAGAGAGACAGAGAGAGGCAGAGGGAGGAAAAGAGAGACAAAAATAAAGAGAGGGAAAGAAAGCGAAAGAGAAGAGAGGGTGAAAGTGATGGAAAGATGGGGACACAGAAAGAAAGGGGGAAATAGAGAAAAAGATAGGAGTAAGAGAGATATAAAGATATAATAGGACAGAGTCAGAGAAAGGCAGACACAGGGAAGGAAAGAGAGATGGAGCGACGGGGAGAGAGAGAGTGGGAAATAGAGTGATGAACAGTGGAAAGGAGGAATAAAGGGATAGAAAAAGAGAGAAGTAATGAGGCAGAGAGATAAATAGAGACAGTGCCTGGTTAGGGAGAGAGACAGAGAGAGAAGTCCCCCTTATTATCCCAGCAGGGTCCAGTGTTGTGTGCTGTGTCTGTTGTGGGCCAAACAACCAAAGAGACGGTCTGTTTGGGGCTTGCAGGCTGGTCTGGGGTCAGGCTGACATAGCTAAGCAGCCAGAGGACTAATGGTCAGGGCTGGCAGGAACACCCTGGCTTTGTCACTGGCACAGTTGCTACTTACTGGTCAGTATTGGGCATGAATGACAAAACTGTAGCAGACACACAAACACTAACACACAGTCCAAGTCACTGACGGACTACATTGAAAAAGAGTATGGCTTAGTCCATGTTTAGTTTGGACAAGAACCCCTATCCACATAATCTAATGCAGACACCAGGAGTTAGGTGTATGCCTCATAGCAGGAATCCCCTGGTTCTCTAAGGACCAGGGGTTCAGGGCCCTGGCAGTGTGGGCTGTAGTAGCCAGCTCTCCAGCCACACACTCAGGGTTACCCTCAGTGGGGGCTGCATGTCAGGTTCCCCTCCAGCTAATGAGGACCACGGAAGAGTCAGATAAAGACGAGGGCTCTCTTGAGTGCCTTCTCTGGAGGGCTGCTGCTGAGAGTGGAGAGTGGACTGTGGTGGGGCTACCTTGGAGCCGAGTTGCTGGCGGTGGATGGGGGTATGTGTGTGTGTGTGTGTGTGTGTTGGGGAGGGGAGGGGGGACCGCAGTCTGGGAGAGTTCAGCTGTCAGGGTAACTCTGTCACAAAGGCTGTGAACACTGGCACACACAGCTTTGGCACTCCTGCCCACACACACACCCACACACACTCAAATAAACACACACATGTACAAACACAAACACGCATTCTCACACATACATACACGCACACACACTCACACAAGACGCACACGCACACGCAGCCAGGCCTGATCTCCAGACTAACCTGGCACACAGTGTCCACAGCTTACACTGGCACTAACTTGGACACGGATGCCAAGTGCCCATAGCCAGAGACACCCTTCTGTCTCAAATTAAGACCAGACCAGTCAAAGGAAATTCAACACAACACAAAGGCAATCAATAAAGCATTAATGAGCTATAGTAACCATTTTTTTAATAGGTTTCTCACACAGTAACAGCCCCTCTATAATACAATCCATTAATAATATATCTTCTATAATATATAAGCTACATACTGTATATTAATTAATACTAGTTTCTGATAATCGTTTTTGGACTTTTCAGTTTCTCGCCACACAAAGCTCACCTCCTTTTTCCGCTTCTTCACTTTGGTCATCTTCCCTTCTTTCATCTTTTTGGGTTTCTTCTTCTTCTGCTGTTTGAGGGAGTCGGCGTCGTCCGAGAAGAAGCTGTCCAGCGCCGCCAGGGGCACGGGGCCGCGCCCCCCTTTCTCGTCCTCATCTGGACAGGACACACGCACACACACACACAGACACAGACGAGTCACACCCACACACTCCAAGGTTCCGCACCCGCCCACAAAACAGACACCCTCGATAAAGCTACAAGAACACACCTGTAGCAGAGGTAATTCGGTGACATGTGAGGGGTGACCAAGTCCAGCGCTGGTCTTCCAGTGAGGGAGGCTGGGTGACAGCTGTCACCGAACCACCTCTGCTACAGGTGTGTTCTTATAGCTTTTACCCTCTGGGCTTTAACGTCCTGCTCCTTGACCCAAGCAACCAGGATTCACATCTCCGTTTTAGTCACAAGGAAACGGAACTTCCTGGGTCCTAATCTCCCCTCAGTCTGCCCTAATGTGCTGCTTGTGGCTCCAGTGGTGTCCCAGGGTTGATGCACACAGTCTTGCTCAGCGGCCGTGTGTGTATGTGTGTGTGTGTGTGTGCCCCCCCACTGCCCTGGTGCGACCCAGACAGACACGGAGCCAGCGAGCCCCAGCAGGTCACAGAGGAGAGAACGACAGCAGACAGTACATCACTATAAAAGAGGCTCACACACACACACACTCCCAGGGTGCCGCATCCTCACTGTCACTCACACACACACACACACAGACACACACAAACGCTCGCACACACACGCGGGCGTACTGTATACTCGCGTACGCACTCACACACACGCAGGCATTCGCACTCAGACACACATACACATACTGGAGGACATGAAATATGCAGCATGTGTATCAGAGTCAATCAGCCGACACAAGCCCTGCAGCCCTGCCTTCTCCTGGGAAGGTGTGTGAGTGGAGGGGGGAGAGAGAGAAAGGGAGAGAGAGGGAGAGAGAGAGAGGGAGGGAGGGAGGGAGGGAGGGAGGGAGGGAAGACAGCCAGACAAGAATCTCACCATCCACTCATCCTGTGTTTAGCCATGCTGTGGGGGGGGGGGGGGGGGGGGGGGTCCACACAGAGAGAGGGCTCAACACAGCACGTACTGTATTCCCTCAAGGCTGTGTTTGTCTTCGTATTAACGCAGATGAGTAGGTTATGAATATGCCTTTGGCACTTGCTGTGTTCACAACAGAGATGTCAAATCTATCTGACTAGAGGGGCCCAATCACCACACATCTCTGACCGTTATATAAAATACAGAGGCATTTGGATTACATATATGTACGTGAAAACATTTAAATGCATGTTTCTGTGGTCTATCTGTTGACTGTACTATAATCCTCATGGCTTTGGCTCATGTTGCCTGAGTGTTTCTGAGGCCAACCTTTTCGTGGCGCTTCACAAAGGGAACTCTGTCATGTCTGAGAGGCTGTGCTTCCTGTCTGTCTGTCTGACTGTCTGACTGTCTGTCTGTCTGTCTGTCTGACTGTCTGACTGTCTGACTGTCTGACTGTCTGACTGAATGTCTGACTGACTGTTTGAATGTCTGACTGCCTCCCTGGCTACTTGCATCTCAGACTTCCTGCATCCTCATCAGTCTGTCAGTTAGCCTTCCTGGGTTTCTGTCTGCCTGTCTGGGTACTGTATCTGCCTGCCTGCCTGCCTGTCTGTCTGTCTGTCTGTCTGTCTGCCTGTCTGTCTGCCTTTCTGTCTTTCTGTCTTTCTGTCTGTCTGTCTGTCTGTCTGTCTGCCTGTCTGTATGTGTGTTTGTCTTTTGGCCTGTTTGTGTATTTGCCAGTTTGCCTGTCTGCCGCTCTGTGTTCATGTCTGTCTGTCTGTCTGTCTGTCTGTGGGTCTGTCTGTCTGTCTGTCTGTCTGCCTGTCTGTATGCGTGTTTGTCTTTTGGCCTGTTTGTGTATTTGCCAGTTTGCCTGTCTGCCGCTCTGTGTTCATGTCTGTCTGTCTGTCTGTCTGTCTGTGGGTCTGTCTGTCTGTCTGTCTGTCTGTCTGTCTCCTTGTTTGTCTTTCGGCCTGTGTGTATGACTTTATGCCTCTCTGTGTGTCTGTTTGTGTTCCTGTCTGTGTTTGTTCCTGTCTGTGTACCTGTCTGATTCTATCTGTGTGTCTGCCTGTGTTTCTGTCTATGTTCCTGTATGTGTGTTGGCCTGTGTTTCTGTCTATGTTCCTGTATGTGTCTGCCTGTGTTTCTGTCTATGTTCCTGTATGTGTGTCTGCCTGTTTCTGTTTGTGTTCTTGTCTGTGTGTCTGCCTGGTTTTGTTTGTGTTCCTGCCTGTGTGTCTGTGTGCCTGCCTGCCTGCTAGGCGTGTCATCAGCTCCAATTACATCTCTGACCGACACAAGAACAGACTGAGATGTAGGGAGGAGAGAGGAGAAGTGGAGAGAGGTGGAGAGACAGAGAGAGGGAAGGAGAAAGGAAAGGAGAGAAAAAAGAGAGAAGTGGAGAGAAAAAGAGGAGCGAAGGGGGAAGGAGGACAGGAAGAGCAGAGAGATGGATATGGAGATGGAGAGAGGAGAGGAAGAGAGTAGAGGAGAAACACAGAAGGAAACGCACCCTACACCAGTGACTGGCCAGATCTCCCCTGTCTCTCTGCTCTCAACCTGTAACAATCAAATTAATTGAAACACAGCTGTCCAGTCCAATGAAATAAACAAAAGACACACTTAGGTATCCAAAGCAGGCAGGAAGGAGTAGCGCTCATCAGGAAGTCCATTCACGTAAGGAACTTCCTGTTCTGGACCAGTGCTCCAGTTGGAGGCCAGGACTGTGAGTTGAGTAACCTGATCTGTGGCAGGAATCAACGGGGCCACCAGCCTGTTGGCTGAGGGGACCAGGCTGTGCCAGGTGTGGAGGGGGTATTACTCTGGCATGTGGCTGCGAGGACACAGGCTGGCACCAGGCCCAGCGACATCCAGAACGCCTGCAGGGCAGGCTGCTCCACTTGGCACCTGTGCACACCTTTCAAGTGTGGATAGTAGAGCCGGGCAGGGCGGGGTAGGGCAGGGCAGGTCAGAGCAGGGCAGGACAGGTAAAGGTGGAGAAGCACAGTGGAGAAGCAAAGGTGGAGAACCACAAGGGCTTGCTCCCTAGGCCAGACCATTAGAGGCGAGACTCATAACTGAATCCCTGGTGTGAAATCCTACGTTTCATCCCTCTCTAACTCTCTCTCTCTCCTTCTGTATCTGTCTATCACAGGCTTTGGATGGAAATACCCACATAATGACTTCTTATCCCAGAGAATGAGTGAGATAGAGGAAAGAGTGATAGAGAGAGAGATTGCGGGGGAGGGGGTGCAGGAGAAAGAGAGTAATAGAGCTAGAGACAGAGAGAGAGAGAGCAAGGGGGAGAGAAAGATAGACAGATGAGAGCTAGAGAGAGACGTGGAGAGAAAGAGAGAGAGAGAGAGAGAGAGAGAGAGAGAGAGAGAGAGAGAGAGAGAGAGAGAGAGAGAGAGAGAGAGAGAGAGAGAGAGAGAGAGAATTTCTCTGCACAGAGCCTACTAGGGTTAAACATATTTGAGCTGCTGTGGTGTGTGGAGGGTAGTACAATACAGAGCTCCTCATTGTTCCCAACGTTCACAGGCCTATGGAACAAAGTGCAGGCTACTAGAAGGAGAGGAACAGATGTGCCTCCGACAACATGTGAAGATTACCGCCACAAGCGTGCGCGCATACGTACTGTATGACTGCATCCCTCGCAGACACTCACACGCAGGCACGCAAAGAATTAAAGAAATGGTGTCAGCTTTCATTGTGAATCCTCCAAAAATAGCTCCGTGCAATTGGGGATAAGTTTTGTAGACACATAAAAGCCTGTGATAATCTTTCATTTTCAGATGAGGCCTAAATAATTGAGCAGGGAAAACAAATCTTGAAGATGGGTGTAGTTCTAGAATAAGTCACGTACCGTAACATGAAAGAACCTTGTGTGACCATGTTGCAGCTAGTGTAATAACACGAGAGGTTGATATCAAACTGTATGAGTGCCACAGAACCAGCGGCTGTTGGTAGACATCACTGCTAGGATAAGAGGAAGGGGAGGCTGTCATGGATGCATCTCATTCCAGAAAGTTCCCTCTCCAGCTGCCCTCATTCAAAATCTCTCAGACATCCCAGTTTTTAGGGCAACAAAAAATGGAACTTGGCATACACACACACACACACCTTCCCAGTCATCCACTTAGCAGAATCAATTACAAGGGAACAATCCACAATGAAACCACATTCCCCACAGTCTGATTCTAAACATATCCGTTTATCACTTGTGAGTGGTGCTTTGAACAGTCACCGACTGATGTAGCCAGTGTCAGTTATGGAGTAGGTAAATGAAGAGGGGGACAAGCCCAAAGCAGCACTCCCATTGGTTCTTGATGTCAAGCTAATGCTAAACTATTACAGACTAGGACGGAAGGACGGAAGCCACCATGGCAACAGTAACCAAACTGATGAAACCAAACCAACATGACAGTCTTCAGATCCTGGTTGGTACAGTATGTCTTGAGGACAATGCTGTAAGGGCACTTTATCACATCATCTCTGACACCAGGCAGTGGCTTGCCAGAGATTTAAGACCTGCTGGACAGAGATGGATGGAAAAGATTGATGACTCCCTGCTCTCCATGCTAGCCACACACTAGAGGGCCACTCTTCTAAACTAGCTGTGTAAATAAATGTCATGTCATGTCAACTCTGTCACTATGCATTTTACACTGCAATTCACCTGCCTCGGTTTTCATTTGCATTTGTTTCAATATTGCACAGTCTGTGCAATACATTAATCACTGTCAGAGACCATGTGTTGAGTGTAAACAAATCAAAGGAAATACCGAAACCTATTTCTTAATAACTGCAACAACCAGGTAAAAAAAAGGTAAAATACTTTGACACAACATATGTCATCTCCCCTGGTTGAAAAACGAATGACTGGCTGGAGTACAAGACCCTGGAACTGGACAGTCCGGACAGCTGATGTCAAGTGTTTCCTTGTAACACGTGGCTTTAGCACCCCTGAGACCACTGCTGTAGCCTGATCTAAACAACGGAGCCCCTAGCACACTACTGACACTTCCTTTGGATGCTGCAGAGAGACGGCAGATGGTATCGAGTCTTCAACTTTGAGAGACTTCAGATCAACTATATCACTGTCTGCGGAGGCATGATTACCCAGCAATAGAAAACCAAAGAATATTGATAATGCAACGCATGACTAAAAAAAGAGTGCTATTTCTAATAAGTAGTCTATGAATATCGCAGTGAAGTGTAAAATGGAGTTTTATGGCCTCATACAGTGGCGGATTTCGGATATTTTCGTGCGAATGCGAATTCCCCAGGCATGTTTGACGTCCTTCCATTGCCAACCGCAAACCACGGATTTCCATGAAGCACATTTGAGGATATGAAGAGTGGTGACAAGTGTAGACCCATGTCCCCGAGGAACGCACACGGGTCGTGCAAAATAATAGCATGACTGTGCTCTGCTAGAGCACCCCACCCCTCCTCCCTTCCAGTATTCCAGAACGCAGGACAAGCCCTTTTCCCCGCATTCGACAAGCCGTAGCAGCGTAAAATATCTGAAGGACACCCCCCCCCTTCCCTCACCTGGTATTTCGTCTTCAAAATCCATTTCGTCCTGTGCCTCGTCTTCATTGCTTAGCGACCCCGGCATCTTTATCTCATACCTCAAAACCTCTAGCCAGAGAATTAACAGAAAGTTAACCCTCCAAATGCCACTCTTCGCTCTTCACTGTTTCGAAAAGACAATTTATACAGGCCCTTTGCAAAAATAAATTTATTTTTGTATATTAAAATTGAGGTTTCTCTTGTAGGAGAAATATATATATTTTTCCACTCTTCTCTTTCCAAGTCTTGCAGTCTGAAAATAAGAAAGAGACAAAAAATGGAACACACATGCCCAGATAGTGACGTCTGGTCTGTTGCCATGACAATCCATCCCATAATTTCCACAACTAGTTAGTCATGCTTTCCTAGTTACCACTTTCACTAGTCGTGAGGGGAGCTCAAACGGCATTGCCTCTAAAAACACCTCCTCTCCAAGTCGCCTGTCGCGTTGCCCATTTTCTCTAGTAAGACCGTAGAATTCGAGGTTACACCGGGATAGAGTGGAGGAGGGAGGGGGTGTTTTGCTCCCTCGAAAGGAATCACTTTTTGATTTTATTCGTGGTCGGTTGCAATCGGATGCATAACTAAACTGCGAAATGTAACTTCGCGTGTGAACGACTACAGTATGTAGCCACGTCAGGTGCGCAGGCTACATGACAAAGTATCAACACCAACTTCGTTTTCATGACAAGCTGGACAGTTGGCTCGCTCCGCTGTTGCCAGTCGCTGAGCTGTTGTCAAGGTAACCACCGCTGGAACAAAGTGCCCATGAGAGATGGACCACATGTTGAAACAAAGAAAACGTGGGATCACCACAAAATAGCACGACCTTGCCATGGCACTTAACATGAAAAAAGAGAAAAAGATTTCTTAACGTTTGTTTCCCAAATATAAAACTACGGAACACACGCATTCACAGAATGCACTGAATGGATTGACAGGAGTAAAGACAGCTTGCAAATTATTTTCCCCCATCAACCTTTTATTGATGACAAAAATGGCATGCATTTAATCATCATCTTCCTCCTCTTCCTCATCCTGGTTGATCTGGAAGTAGCGCAGCTCGTAGCTCTCCTTGGTGTTGGCCACCACTCTGAGCCAGTCTCTCAGGTTGTTCTTCTTCAGGTACTTCTTAGTGAGGTACTTCAGATACCTGGAGCCAGCACAGACAATGATTAAAGACCACAATTAGATAGTTTAACCTAAAAAAAAAATGTTGTCCTACTTTTCCACACCAAACCAGCAACCAAGTGAGAATAAAGTTACAATATTCTAGCTTTCAGCCTTCATTTATGCTAGAATTTATGAGGAAATGTGAAATATTTCATGCTTAACCACTGTGAGATGAGATATGGAAATCTATGGAGATCTAACACCCGAACGCCATGTCTGTGATTCATTGTGTCTCCAGTGAGAATCTCAAAACAAATCTACCCCAGATACGCTTGCATGCCTTACAAATCTTAACAGGATATCCAGGCATTCAATAACAGTATTTAAAACCTTTTCCCAGTTATGGTCACACTGACATTGATTGCAGGAACCTCTAACAGGCTAAAGACAACAATAAAAACACGCCCTGACCCTCTGGAGAACTGACCTACCTTTTGGAAAAAGGCACCTCGGAGTTCACCCCGATCTTGCTCTTGCTCCTCTCGATGGACACCACTCCACCTCCCAAGCTCCCAGCTTTGCCGTTCACCTTGATGCGTTCTTGCAGAAACTGCTCCTGAGGAAGAGAGGCCCAAGTAAACCATTAAAACAAGCACATTCTGGTGTCACAATGACAGGTGAGATCTTAGACTGGCTACCTACACAGCAAAGCATTGAGCCACATCCCATATCTGTATAGGCCATCATTATAAACAACTGCTAATGCGTTTCATGCAATCTCAAGGCATACTCTTTAGATCATTAAATGACTGACTGTCATCAACAAGTCATACTGTATAGCACGAAAACTAATATACTGGTAGCCTACAAGCACATAGAATATGGGCATTTGTATTTATTTATTGCAGTACTGGTTGATGGTGAACTTACAAAGTTGGCAGCGTCCATGATGCCATCTTCCACTGGATGGGTGCAGTCCAGAGTAAACTTTAAAAGCTGCTTCTTCCGCTTACCACCCTGCTTTTTAGTCACCAGCTTTTTCTGTCAAAACATCAAAGTAATTTTACTCAAACGACCAGTTTGTTTTCATTAAATGATTCATTCAGAAGTGGGACAGCACACTTATTTCGCGACAACATGAACTAGTTGTAAAACACTTCCCAGTTGTTTTGAAACAGCTGTGTCACTAAGTGCTTTACTTTGCTTTTCAAAAAGCTCTCGTCATGTAGCTAGATCCCATAGGCTACAATGATTTGTGATTTCACATTTGTGCCGTATGTACAAAATGTACCTTTTAAATATTAATAGTATCCCTGTTCAGTATGCCCTTGTGGGTTATATAACTAGCAAAATAAGCTGTAAGAAGTACATTTAAGCTTATGCCGTAAGTCGCTACACTAGTAGCATTAGCTACTGTAGCTAACGTACTGACACATGTCGGCGTCAACGTAGCTCCACAACACGTGCAACTTAAACGCTACTATCTGTACTTTACTAGAATGCATCATTACGCTATGTCTCTAGTCCTTTAGGAAAGCGGCGCAGCTTTCTGAATAACGTGTATATCGCATTTAAATTCTGGTTTTCTGCTGTCTGCATTAGCAGAGGTGTACTCACGATGGGGGCCATAGTTGAAGAGGCTCTAACTTGGGATGCCAGGTATCTGATCCTATCCCTCTTCTGAGATTTTTGAACTCTCCAAGAAGCCGATTTACACGCTTCGTTTTTCATCGTTTTAAAAACAAAAATAAACTCGTTATCTATACGATATATTAAATATAATTAGAATATGTAAAATATCTGCATGCAAAAAAAGTTATTTATTTGTGATGTAGTCTTGAGTGATTAAGTATAATATTGATGTCAATTGGGAGTTTGTTTTGATAGGGTCATGGTTTGGCCAACATGACCAGTAGTCAACGCTTGCTTTGTGCAGTCTATAATTCTACTGTAGAAAGCTTACTAAAACGCTTTAGCCCACATAAAACCCAACCTAACATGGGTTGTGTATTGTTATTGGATAGTGGTTTTATGTGTTTGGGAACATATTTCTCCACCACTTCTCTCTACCTCTCTCCCTTTGCTCAGACTCTACCCATCTTTCTCCCTTTCCCTCCCCCTCCATCACTCTCCTTCACATTATTTCTTTCTCTCACAGCCACCTTAGATTTATCTTACCGCACGCTCTCTATCCTTCCCACTCTTTCCCACTCTCTCCCCAAGTCTCCCACCTCAGCTGGCTTCTCTACTGTCTTCTCCTTTCTGTGAGGGGGGCTTGGGTGCACACTGGCCAGTCAGCTGTCTGGCGTCAGGGGGCCAGCGGGCCACCATTGAAGCCATTCCAGGCAGGGAGAGCTGACAGCCCCAGTGAAAGGTAAGACAGTATGGTCCGTGTTGTCCATAGACAGAAAGCCAGTCTGTCTACCGCCACAGCTGCACAGCTTGGGCTTCGTGGTCATGTTGGGTTTGAGACAGCAAAAGACAGAAGTACTGTAGAAGTAATGCAACATTAGATGAATTAATGTTAGTCAATTGACAATGCTTTTTTCAAATGTCAACCCTGAGCACCCTCCTGAGCACTTATAATGTGTCCAGAAATATAAGCTGAATAGAGATCCTTTGGTAAGTCTGTGTTATATCTCAAATAGTTAGAAGGCACAGTGTACTAAAGACTTGTAAACAAACACTGGTGAATATACTCCATGAGGAGAATCTGCTTCTACATCCATAGTTGATGTGAATCAAAGATTGAAACACCTTTTGTAGTTCACTGTTTTATACACTGTTCATCCACTGTTTGTGAAAAACATATTCTATGGCCACTAGTATTTCTATAATGTATGTCTATAAGGCATGTCTACGTATACTGTATGTTTGCATGTCAAGAGAACACATCAGACCGTCTTAACAGAATCTATCTTTGTAGACGGCAGAAGGTATTCTCTCCTTGATAACCTGTGTAACCTGAACTGTGCCAATGCTCCCCCCTTCCCTTCTGCAACCTGCAACCTGTGCCATAAGCAGTACAAGCACCCATGTCTACTGGACTGCTACCACATCTTCCTAAGTCCTAGAGGGCCGACTCAGGGGGCAACTGAGTGGAATTGAGCCAGTGTAAGAGGTGGAATTGAGCCAGTGTAAGAGGTGGAATTGAGCCAGTGTTCTCACAAGCTGTGTTTTCATTATCCACATGTGGTCTTTGAGCCAAAGTTACTGGTTTTGGGTTACAATACTTGTAACTTGGAATATTTTCAGTCGGTTTCAAGTTCAGGTCTAGCTGTGTGCTTCAGACTCTACAGACAGTGATGAATACAACTTTATTTGGTTGTTGGTCTAATACATTGGTGCCATTCATGAAAGCATTTGCTTTTGAAGAAGTGCATGACCTGAGGTTTTGAGTGACTTGGGCAGGTTACTTCATGAGGGGCCCTGTGGAGTTATGTTGGGGTGTGGTGTGTTGGGGTGGAGCTATATTGGGGTGTGTTGGGGTGGAATTGGTTTTGGTAGGATGGCTTGTGTTGGGGTGTATTGAGGTAGGATGGTGGGGATGTCAAGGTGGGGTTTGATGGATTGGGTCTGTTGGGGTAGAGCTATGTAGATGTGAAGTGTATGAGTGGGATTTGTCAGGGTGGGGTGGAGAATGTGATGTGGTGGGATGTGTAGATGCGAAGTGTGTTGTGGTGTGTTGGAGCATGTTGCGTTGGTGTTTAGGGAAGCCTGATAATCTACCACAGCTGTGAGGTCGTCCCAGGCTGACTGGGTTCCTGCTCAAAACCAGCACACAGTCAAATGACAAGAAAGTCTTCACTGGCTTCTTGGCAGCCGAGACCACAGCTCGGAGCAATTAAACTCCACCTCGTTCTGCCCTTCTCAATTCATCCCCTACTGGAGATTGACTCATGGTTAGGACCCTGAAGACCTCTGGGATAAACTCACTGATCAAAGGCCCATTGGGCAGGAGGAGAGAGAGAGCTTAACTGGAAAAAGATGACTCAGTAAATGTAGCCTAATCTAAGTCCAGGCAGGTCTTTTCCAGTGCTCCAGACAGTTCTGAACTCAGACCACCCAGCCAGTTTTGAACTCTGTGGATGCCCTGCCAATGTATTCATGTTGGGATCTCAATGATGCCATGTTGAGGGTGGAGATGCCAGTCTAATAGCCTTGTAGTATTGACTGATCTTGTACATGGCTGGATGCATAACCGTGGTTGGGATCCTGTCAAAGCCTGTAGCTAAATGTGTCCCTTTGTTGTGGTGTGACCCGGATCTTTAGCAGTCCTAAGGGTCTTTGCCAGTCTGACCCTGCCAGCCTGACAGTGTGGTCCTGCTCTGGTTGTGTCTACCCAGACCCAGGACATACATCTGTGAGTATTGTGGCACCTTACAAGCTAACACTTGGATAACCAGCCATAAACCTCTGGTGGCACTGTGCAAGATAGCATCAGGAATCAGGTGAGTAAACCGAGACCAAGATCTTCTCTATAAACAACAAGCATACAGCAAAAAACAGTGGCAGGTATCTGTCTTCGAAAGAGCTCTTATTCTGAAGAACATACTGTGCACATTCAAGTTCTCTGTAGTCCAAATACAAAACAGACAATGGTTAAGATATTTCCCCCCCCCCACAACATTACAAGTGTACAGTATAAACACTTTCAGGGAGTTTTGAGACACTGTCATATAATCAATATACATTATTTAGTATACACATCTATGGAACACAGATCAATCTGGTGGGCCACGGATGTAGTCCAGGTCAGATGAGTTGGCTGGTATGATGTGTTTCAAGTGGAGATCAGTCGGTGGGCTCTCCCCAGTCTGCTGGTCTCCCTGCAGCCTGACTCAGTGCCCAGGCTGGACCAGACCCATGCAGGCTTGCTGCTCATGGCTATATTCATCTGGGGGGCCCACTGCCATGCTCCCTCTCAGTCATGTCATCTAGGAAGTCATCGCCTCGCTATTAGCGGAACACAATTGACCCTGTTGCTATGAAAACGAGAAGCGGGGGGGCAGATGTGTGTACATGTGTGTGTGTGTTTTAATGTGTATGTGGTCTTGTTTAACTGCCCTTGTTGGGACTAGGAAGTCTCCATAAGGATAGCAATTTAAGAAAAGAATGCCCATGTGGGGACATATTCTTGGCCCCCACAACTGTGCTATTACTATGGGGTTTAGGGTTATAATTAGGGTTATAATTACAGTGATAACACTCCTTTGAATGGGAATGAATTGTTGGTCCTCACTAGGATAGTAAAACAAACATGTGTGTGTGTGTATCTTTGCAATTGGCATTATGAGTGGTTAGCATGAGGACAGTAATAAGACAGGCTATCATGGAGTTACATGATAAAGACAGCAGCATCTGGTAGCTGTCCCCTGCCTTCTGTATCCTGACAACAGGGCTCGGGACAACTTAGAAGACTTTCCTGCAAAATTACATTTTGGTTTAGGTTTATCTATACTTTGGATTTTGCTATACACAGTATATGTAAAGCCGTTTTAGTATTGTGATTCTAAAACCCCCATGTCCAAACATGAAACAAGTAGGACTGGTGTGTCAGGATGCTTTCGAATGTGGCCGGGGTTTAAATGTCAGGGCTGCAAATAACTGGGCAGCTTGTGAGCAGTTACACTCTAAAATTAATTCACATTATAAGTTTATGAGCGTGATGCCATGCCTGCAGCCTGCCATAAAAGAGAATTATTTGGTGTGATGAATGTATTAGTGTGGAGCCTCAGTGGTGAAATGAATGTGACAGAGCGCCATCTCCTGGAGAGTCAGGGGAGGGCAGCATCATTTGAATGCGGTCAGACAGTCATTGTGACTACAGTATATAGTACCCCTGCACTTTCTGTGTCTATCGCTGTCTCAGTGTCTGTCGCTGTGCTTGTGTGTCACCATGCGTATGTACGGTGTACCTGTCACTCTGACTTGACTGTGTCTGTAACTTTTTCGGACTTGCTGTTTGCGTTTGTGTGTCGGAGTGTATTTCTGGGAGAAAGCGTGTTTGTGTGTTCTTGTGTGTGTGTTCCTGTGTGTGTCTGTGTGTATGTGCTTCTTTTTGTTTATGTGTGTGTTTGTGTGTGTGTGTGCGACAAACACCCATCTGTAGTGAAGGGGGTGAACACCCCCCTTCCGCGGACCGTCTGCTCCAGTTCCTGGTTACATTTAGTCATTTAGCAGACGCTCTTATCCAGAGCGACTTACAGTAAGTACAGGGACATTACCCCGAGGCAAGCAGGGTGAAGTGCCTTGCCCAAGGACACAACGTCATTTTTGGCACGGCCGGGAATCGAACTGGCAACCTTCAGATTACTAGCTTGATTCCCTAACCGCTCAGCCACCTGACTCCCAGGTTGACAACTCGACTGACACAGAGGAGACTGTTCCCTGTGCCAACTGTGACAGGAGAGCAGTTAACAGGTACGATGCACACAGCCCTGCATAATGGTTGTGTAAGTCTTTGTGTGTGTGTGTGTGTTTTGCATCTTGGTGTGTTTATACGTGTGTACTTGCTGTATGTGGTGTGGTGTCTCACTGTATGTCTTTCAGTGTGTGTCCCTATGTGTGTGTGATTCTATCTGTGTGTGTGTGTGTGTGTGTGTGTGTGTGCTTCCAGGACTCTGGGGGAATGGAATACTGTATCAGATGTAGCCATCCCCTGTGTTGTACTTGCAGGGACTGTACACACCAGGATAGGATCAGACATTGTGTCTCTGGTCAAACGCACCAAAGAGGGCCACAGGTAGTGCTGTGAGTGTCATCTGTACTGTTCTAACAGGAAGTGCTGTCAGTGCCATCTCTACTTGGTTTTAACTGAAAGTGCTGTCAGGGTCATCTGTACTTGATGCTAACAGAAGTCTGCTTGTGCGGTTCTACACCTGCTGAAGGCCACGACAGGAGAGGTGGGCCTCAACGTGGCCCAGCAGGAGACTGCCATCTGCTGTCTCCTCTGCAGCATGCAGGTAACAGCATACTCCCTCTCACCAAGCCCATCAAGAAGGAATCCATGTTTTTTTTTCCCTCAGTTTATCAGTGATGGGTTATTGATGTTGTAAAATGAATGTCATTTGTTCTAACTGTGTGATTATTAGCTTCTAGGTGATGGTGTTATGCGTGTTCACCACTGGGTGTCTCTCTTGCGTTGACTGTGAAAGTATGCTTGTGTATCGGCCAATCCAGGACCAACTCTTGGTTCACACTTATTTTTGCGGATCTGTCTGCACAGGGTGGGCTTGCTCCAAAGTCTTGTGTTACTGATAGGCTACTGTGGAGGAATTGTGAAACATCTGTTTTCTGATATGCCATGTGCATTTGTATGAAACCAAGTCCTAATCTAGAATGTTAAACCATAGTGGCTCCACTGATGCCTCCTCCTAGCACCAGAACCTGGAGAACTGTCAGGTTCTGGTCTGGATAATCAGTTTCCAACTAGTGTGGTATACCAGCCTGGCATCACAAGCTCCTGCTCTGCTTGACCTGACAGGTCAAGATGAAAATAAATGATCAGAATGGCCTGTATGAACGTTTCTCAAGGCTACATTCCTACAGAAACTCTCCACGTGTGTTGAGAGGACACCGCGGTTGCCATGGCAGTCCTCAGGCCAATAATTATCGCCTCACACGCACAGGTTTATGAAGGCCCCCTGAGGTCATGCGTGTCACACGTATGGCGTTCACCTGACAGAGCGAGAGAGAGCACTTCCTCCGGAACGACGCACGCTCCTCCACGACCGCAGCTTGAGCTGTGGCAACGGTGAGAGTTGGTCCACACACACACTCACGCATGCACACTGGCGCGTGTATACACAGACACATACACGCGTACAGTACGCATGCATGCACACAGTCCGGGTTCGTTGAGTGCGTAGCCATCCTGGAGGTAATGATCTTTACACTCTGGTGACAGTCCATTACAGCCACTGCTCCAGCACATCAGGGAAGGCAGGGGACACAGTCCTGCCACTAGGGGGTGTGTGTGTGTGAGACAGTTTGTGTGTGGCATTGTGTGTGTGGTGTGGCAGGCAGTGTGTGTGAGGTAGTGTGTGAGGCAGAGTGTGGGTGGTGTGTGTGTGTGTGTGTGTGTGTGTGTGTGTGTGTGTGTGTGTGAGGCAGTGCGTGTGTGAGGCAGTGTGTGTGTGTTGTGTGTGAGATAGTGAGTGTGTGTATTGTGTGTGAGGTAGGGTGTGTGCCCGGACATGTGCATGAGGAGAGAATGTATTGGGTTTCATTCTACAGTATGGCCTTCTTTAATGAGATTTTTCTGTCCTTAGTCCTTCATCTCTCTCACCCACTCTGCCTGGAAGCTAACTCGGGGCTGGATTCCTGGAAGGGAATTCAAGGCTATTTATGTCAGGCAGAGACTGTGTGTTCAACACTGTGTCTTGGTGTTAGGATGTATGTGTTTATAATAGAAGGCGACAAATAGATAAGGGTTAGGGTTAGACTTAGAAAACAAGGAAAATGGGATACTGCTTGGACAGTTCATGGAAAAGATAAATGGTTGTTTCAGTTCATCTGTGTTTGCGTGTGTGCATGTGTGAGCGTGTGTGTGAGTTTGTGTGTGTGTGCATGCGTATATATGTGTGTGTGTGTTCTCAGTCAGTGCAAGTAGAAGGAGCAGCTGAGTTAGCTGGCTGTTCTCCTGCCAACACTGCAGGTCAGAGAGAGAGCAGCATGGAGGTGTTCCCAGGAGCAAACACACAACACAGTCCCTCTGAACAACACCTGTCTAGTGCTGATATCACCTGTCTACTGTACTGGTGTCTTTACTGGTGTCTGTACTGGTGTATCTACTAGTGTCTGTACTGATGTCTGTTACTGTGTATTTAATGGTGTATTTAGTGTTGGAGAAGCTCCCTAACATTTGTTCTCGGTTGTTAGTTCCTCAACTTCCCCAGAGTGATCAATAAAGTCCCGACCTACCTTACTACTTTACAAGACATGGCTATTTAACGCCCCCTCTGGACATGTTCTCGTCGCTGGGTTACTAATTAAGGCCTGATATCAGACTGGACTTACCACAAACCACAAGGGAGTACTTGGCAGTACAGAGCCAGACCACACTGGAAACCACAACCTCTCTCTCTACCTCAGACGGAGGTACCCTTTACCCTTTAACCTGTGACCTCTCTCTGCGCCCCCCAGTGAAAGCGTGACCTGTGACCTCTACCTCCGCACCCCAGATCAATACACACTACCGGAGCGAGTTCGCCCGCCACAAACCTCCTCCTCCTCAACTAGCGCTGGCGTGTTCCCGTTACCAGTATGACCAGCGTGGCGACCCGTCACAAATCTCCACTACAGGAAGTGATGGCTCCAGTACGTCAAGTCCCCCGGTTGCAGGTTAACCCAGCCCCGCTCCCCATCCGAGTATCGTGGTGGAGTTGTGGGGTTCTCTCCCTTCCTGAGGCTGGCAGCTTGACCAGCTTGACAGCGCTGGCAGAGCTGAGGTAGGGAGCCCGTGGTGGGATGTGGGCACAGCTGGTATGAGGGTAGGGAGGTGCCACACTGAGCCCCAGCATGTCGGTTATTCTGTTTGTCTGTCAGGCTGTGAGCAGAGCGAAGGCCCATAGGAGGGTTTATGTAACTCACCTTGGTCTGATTAACAGGGCCAAACAGGCGCACACATACACACCCACCTCCAGCCACCCCACATCCACCACTCATCGCCAGCTCCAGTGCATGATCTTCCTGTTCCAGGGAACCGGGTGATAACAAACGGAGGGAGGGAAATAGACAGGGAAGGAGAGGG
Organism: Osmerus eperlanus; assembly: GCF_963692335.1. Taxonomy (NCBI): domain Eukaryota; kingdom Metazoa; phylum Chordata; class Actinopteri; order Osmeriformes; family Osmeridae; genus Osmerus; species Osmerus eperlanus. The sequence goes on along the minus strand of NC_085018.1, from coordinate 13,847,414 downwards.
GGAGGGGGAGAAGGAGGAAGGGAGGGTGGCTGTGAAAGAGAAAGAAACAGCAAGAGGGAGGAATGGAGGGAGGGGGGGAGTCAAAGAGAGAAGGAGAGAGGGAGGGAGAGGAAGGGAGAGAGAGAGAGAGACAGAGAGAGAGAGAGAGAGAGAGAGAGAGGGTGTGCAGTCCTGCAAAGCCAGGTTTCTAGGAAGGAGCTCTCTGGTCTGTGTGTCACCCTGGTGTCTAGACCCGTGGTGTCTGGGAGGCTCTGTACGCCCCTGTGCCCCTGCTAACACCCCCTCACACCACTACCCCGTGGTGCAGAGCAGGGTGGCACACACATTGAAGCCTTCACTCTATTGGCTTGGAATCCAGAACAGAGAAAGATAATTCCCTAAATGATGTTTCCTTTTCATGTTGCCTGTCATCACTCTTAGTTCAACATTGTTTGCAAACCTGGAAAGCCACAGCTTATGTTGTTTTCACGGTTAGCATTATCCCCTCAAACCACTTAGTGTAGTTGGAGCTTTCAAAGCATCCCAGAGCAGAGTGTTCCGGCATGTTCTCCCATACTCTCTGTCTCCTGCCTTGGACACAACTGACGCACGTTCTCTCGACTAATTTTCCACATCAATCACTCCCAACTGTTCACAAGTCTGTAACCCCCCATCCACCCCCTGCTGTAACTGACAGGCCTGCCCTCCAATCAGCAACCCTCATCTGGTGTAGGATGCTTAATGGGCAAGGACGGGCGGCAGGCAGGCAGACCAAAACTATTTTTATCAGAATTTCACAGAACTCTCCAGGATCCATCTGGTGGACAGGCACTCGGGCACGTTTTTTTCCATGCCGCTGATGTCACTGCATGTGTGGATGTGTTAAATGGGTGTGATTGTTGGGGCAGGAAAAGTGATCTGGAAGAGGACTCGACATGAGCGAGCGGGGGACTCCCTCCCCAGACAGCAGGACCACTCACTGTAGCTGCTGAGAGTGCGTCTTCCCAGGAACCGGGCGTAACCAGGGGTAACCAGGAGTAACAAGCGGTAACCAGGGGTAACTAGGAGTAACCAGGGATAACCGAGAGTTACCAGGTGTAACCAGGAGTCACTAGGGGTTACCAGGAGAAACCAGGAGTAACCAAGGGTAACAAAGAGTGACCAGAAGTAACGAGGAGTAACCAGGGGTAACCGGGAGTAACCAAGAGTGACTAATAAGAAGTTACCAGGAGCCTCCCAGAGCCCCAGGTAAAACTGCTTTTCTCCTCTAGTTGTGGAGATGCATTCTAACAACAGCTCTAGTTGTGTTCTGGAGATGTATTCTAACAACAGCTCTAGTTGTGTTCTGGAGATGTATTCTAACAACAGCTCTAGTTGTGTTCTGGAGATGCATTCTAACAACAGCTCTAGTTGTGTTCTGGAGATGCATTCTAACAACAGCTTGAACTGGAGATAGATGCGATAGCACAAAGGAGGAGGATGGTGGATAACAGTTATTGATGCATAAAGCAGTTGGAATGGTTTTCTTTATTGTCTGCCTGTCTTTTCAGACAAATGGTTTGCATGGCCAGTTGTAAACATACTTACTGGAAAGCCATTCTCTGAATAGCCTGCATGGAGTTATGGCTCTGTGAAACCCTAGCCGTAAGGAGAATCTGCTAAGCACAATGACCTGTGGACAGCAATAAAACTGACCAGTCACTCTGAGGGTTTCCACTCACTAAAGTAATCGCTAACAATTAGTCTCACTGATGCTAACTCCACTTTAAGTTCCATTTTGAAAGGCCATCACATGATAGAACGTACTGTGTGCTTGTGCCACATACTATAATGTGTGTTCTGCTCCCTCAACTCCCAATGCAGTTTGTCTCAGTGCCAAAACTAATCCCTACTTTTCTACCTCAATCCCTCCACATCTCCACCCCTCCCTTTTCCCGTCAGCCTCAGAGATAACCTCATGAATTCATAATTATGTTTATACCCCTTTTTTTGTCATCCTCCTCTATTGGAAAAAGGGAATGGAAATGTATACACGTGACACCCTTCACATCACACCTCTACATACCTTCACATCAGCATAACACCCACCAGTAGATACTCCCCAGTAAACACCACAGTGTGGCTTAGATGCTGGTGACGGTGCTGCTATCAGAAACACATATTGTTGGCATGGCAAAGGCTGGACAACCCTTGGGTCTCCATCTCCTCCAGCTTCCAGTCACCCCTCTCCACGCCCCTGCCGCTCCCCGCCCCTCGGTGACATGCCCCTGGGCTCGGCTGGGGGGCGCCGGCCCGCCTCCCACCACTCTATCTGCACCAAGGTCCTCCTGGCACAGGGGGGCGACACTCCCTTCACCCAGCACTGCCGCAGCTATGAGAACACATACAGGGTGAGCAATGTAGTGGGATCCCATGGCAGGGTGGTGGTTATAGGTCTGTAAGGGGTTGGAACGGTGTGTTTGTGTGTGTGTGTGTGTATGTGTAAGTGCATGTATGTGTATATGTGAGACTGTGTGCATGGATGTAGGTGCATGCTTGTGTGTGTGTGTGCACATGTGCATGTACATTTATGTGTGTGTGTGTGTGTATGCGTGTGTTTGTGTGTATGTACCCCCAGACCCTTCAGGCAGACATCCAGAGGCTGAAGGACCAGGTGCAGCAGCAGCACAGAGACCTGACCAGGCACCACTCAGTCATAAGCACAGACACCATGGGGGCCATCCTGGAGCGCTCGCTAGACATCAACAGCATCATCTCCTCCCAGGTCTCCACCGTGGAGAACACCAGGGCCACGTTCCTGCAGGCAAGTCCACAGGCCATCAGCAGGTCCCCAGGCCATCAGCAGGTCCCCAGGCCATCAGCAGGTCCCCAGGCCATCAGCAGGTCCCCAGGCCATCAGCAGGTCCCCAGGCCATCAGGAGGTCCACAGGCCATCAGGAGGTCCACAGGCCATCAGCAGGTCCACAAGCCATCAGCACAGCCCGGGACCTGGATCATAGACTGGTCCCACATAGCTTCTTCCACATGGGGCAAGGTTTCAGTCCTGCCACACCAGTAGTGATATGTCCTAGATATCACAGTACTGTGCAAAAGTCACAGATGATAATAATAAACGAAACTGTAAAGCAAAAATGCTTTGAGAGATAATGAAATGAATACCAAAACATTTTCTCAAGGTTGCACTTTTTTACACCATTGCAAAAATTCAGAAGACAAAACAATAAATGTTTTACACAATATTCATGTAGAAAAACACTTTTGCACAGTGCTGTATGTCCCAGATACACCCCAGATTACAATTTATAGATCTAGTTGTCTTCACTCTTAGGTGTGGGGCGAGACAGTGCAGGAGTCAATCAATGAGCAGGAGATCTATGAAGGTAACATAAGCCCTAAACAATGTTTTTTTAAGAACTGGGATATTCATTCTCAACCTAATGTTTTGAAACTAACAAAAACTCATGTTTAAGTGTGAGTACTTCCAACTGTATGGTTTTGAGGTCTCTTCAGGTTCATGTTCGTGTTTGTTTTTAAACCTTCCAGCACAGCTCGACGCCCTGCAGCAGCTGAAGCAGGAGAACACCTACCTGACCACCATCGCTCGCCAAATCCTTCCTTACATCCTCTCCATCGCCAAAGTCCGAGAGCGTCTGGAACCCAGGTCCGTCAACGACACCTTACCGTGTCTTCAAATCCAGCTTCACACAAGCCAAACCTTACACAAGTCCTATTTTCGAAGCCCGACGGTTTATTGAGTAAAGGAACGTGACGAGTCACAAAGAATCTATGAGTACCAACATCTATGGATCGAATGGATCTGGTAATCTATGTTTTTGTCCAGGTTTCAGGAGACTGCAGAGAGTGATGGTGACCAATCAGAAACCACGCTGAAGGTCTATGAGGACAGCGGCACGGCCACAGACAAACAGGACAGGTAGCCTTTCCATCTCTCTGACACACAGAAAACATATCTTTATGTTGCATCTGTAAAGGCAGTGTGCTCTTGTTGACCCAACTGGTGTTGTTGCACAGTGAACACCACAGCCCTCACACTGGCAACCGCTCCCTCTTCATCCAATCAGAGGAGGACTCTCCAAAGACCAACAACTGCCATTGGCCCAGAAGGCGGTGGGACAGCCTAGAATCAACCAACCACAGCGAGATGCCTTTATAAACCCTCCTCCCTCCCAGCTGTTAAATTTTAGCCCCACCCCCTGTGCCAGCTGGTTATTGTTGGGTGGGGGGGGGGGGGGGGGGCAGTGGATGTGACACTCTCCCTCTCTGGTACTGGAACTAGGACTGGCCATTTCTGTCAAACAGAATAGCCAGAAATTAAAACATTCACAGGACAAAAAAAACACACATCTTCCTTTCCGGTCCAGCTCTCAGACATGGACTCATCTAAAGACGGAACTGGATTAAAGATTAACGCTTAGAAAAAAGTGTTGTTAAGTGTCATCAACCACTAGTTTCAGGAACTATTTATAATAAGTGGAATACCTTCCGGTGGCAAGAAGTGGCAATCTTCCTCCCCTACCTTACAATAGCTACTCATCCATCCCCACCCCTCCTCCCCTCCACCCCACCCCTCCAAGCCTCAGGAAATACACCCCCTCCTCCTCTCCCGCACCCCCCCCTCTCTCTCCACCTCTAGAACATTAGTGAAGTGTCAGCAGTGCACTCTTAAGTATTCTGCCATGCAGGAAATCAGCAGGACCTACTTGTCTTCCCTCTCCTCCTCCAACCCCCCCTCTTCCCCACCCTCACCCCCTTATTTCATGCTCAGCCTCTGCATATTAAGCATTTCAGCACCCGTGAGAATTTTATTTTCAATAAACTGAATCGCTATAGCGTGGGTTTTCATTTTGCTGTATGTGCCAGCACACCCTCTAATAATGCTGGTAATCTACAGCCTGCAGACTTGAACTATTGATTTCTACAGTAGCTAGTGGAAGGTTCTTACTCAGCTCATCATGGCTTCTCTGTTTGGCTAGCTCTGTTTCTCTCTCTCCTCTGTAAACCAGTTTAGTAAAGACCTGTGAATCCCATCCGGGAATGTATAACCATTTATAATAATAAGTCTAAATAAAAAGTCCAATCAAATCAAATGGCTGAAACAAATGAGAGATCAGGAGGTGAAGGTTACCTCAGTATCAGATGAGCAAAAGTGAGACTGTTTAACTCTGTTTCCAAGAACATATCATGTCATGGAGCCTTCTAGAACAGGTCCTTCACTGCTGAGGAGTGAGGTTAGGTCCCTCATTAAAAATACATTTATGACAGCAGGAAACGAATGACTGTGCTGCAGCAGAGGTTCTCTAGACACACACACACACATGGAATGAGCACACATTTAAATATATCAACCTTTTCACAGACTCAACATGCATGCACACACATATGCAAACACACACACTTATCCCTATGGTCATATATCATCTCCCCTCACTGCACCACCTCGCTGCACAGCCTCTCCCTCTGTGCTCTCTCACGGACGAGTAAGTCTTGGCTCTAAATAACTTTACATGCGGAACGACAAGTGCTGGGGCAAAGTTATGTGTGCAGCCTTTACCAATGACAAAGCAGCAAGAGATTTAACAGCAAACCTATGGCATGATCTCCACAGGGGAGAGAACTAGGGCAGGTTTCATTTGGAGATAGCTTTGGGGTGGATGTGGATGGAGAACTGGGACACAGGCTTTTTCAGGATGCAGGATACATTAGTAGTCAGGTCACAACCGGGGCGATGGAATACAGTATATTCACCACGGACTATGCACCATGATGGTATGTGGAACAAGGTAAATAGAACGTAGAACATGGTATCTGGAACGTGGTATGAAGGACATACTACATGGAACATGGTATTAGGGAGATGGACTATGGAACATGGTGTGTGGAATGTGTGTTTGAACCAGGCTGATGTCCTCGAGTCCTGACAAGCATAGGCCCTTCCTGCTCCTGAGGGATCCCAGCTTCTTTACACGTATTCAGCCATTGGTGAACAGAATTAATTTCTTTGCCCTTATCACCACAGTGACAGGTGGACCAGCCTCAAGGTAAAAAGGTCAAAAGGTGAAGCAGTCCTCCCAAGGGATTCTGGATCTTGAAGGAAAAGCCATCTCTCATCTTTGTCACACTTATGCCCAGTGTCATGGCCATACAATCAATACATGTCACACAACCTTCATTCAGTGGTGGGCGTAATAAAAATAATAAAAAAAAACATTCAAGGAATTCATGTAACAAAGGTGGAATCCTCTCACAATATTAATCTTCCCCTGTTCCATGTGATGTACAGTCATATTGACACCAAATCCTGATAGAAGCCACTCTATCTTCCAGCGCAGAGGGTATTTTGTGGCATGTGGTGCGTGTCATACTGATGAGGTTTCTCAGCGAGCAGAACATCCACCGTCTTACGGACAGGGACGTCCCTCCAAACAAACACTGCCCCCAGGATCTCTGCCAACGCCCTGAGGGATCGGACAAATTGAACTCTGTTTATTGCACAAAATAACAAAGGCAGCGAGTCTGTCCGTGACTCTGAGGTACCAGATATGTGTGTGCATGTTTGTGTGTGTGTCTGTACATGCAGGGACTCAAGAGATGCAGCCCAGCACCCCCCTTATTAATCAACAGCTCGTTGGGCTGCCAACCCCCTCCTCTCCTCCTTCTCCTCTCCTCCTCTTCCTTTCCCCCTCTCCATCTCCTCCTCCTCCAGGACGTTGGCCTCCCTCGCTCTGTTGGAGCTCAGCAGGAATGAATCATTAACAGACCGGTTACTCCTTAATTAAGACCTCACCCAGATGCTCTCACAAGAGGAACAGGGAAAGAAATATGGAAAGCAATTGTGTGAGAAAAAGAGATAGACAGAGAGAGATAGAGAAAGAAAGAGGAAGAGGAAGGAGGTAAGAAAGAAGAAAAAAGAGCAAGAAGATGTTTGTGATTCATGTGGGTCAAAGAGATAACAAAGCACTTCCATGCATGAATAGAATAAATCAAAACAAAGGTTTTTATCGCTGGTCTTCTCGCCACCAGAACCTGTCTCCACTGCAGAGCCCACCTGAGGAGATAAAAGCAGTTTAAGTAGAACTAACACGGTGGTGTATCTCACTCTCATCACAGAAGCACCCAGCCCTGAGGTTTAGGGTTTCCTGAGTTTGCTAAAGCGATTTTGCCTCGGCACGGTGGATTGAGGCGCTGTTTTTAGTGTGAAACTGGGTGGGGACAGTCCATGAATTATCACTTGCCTCATTAGGTTTTCAGTGTGAAACAAGGCCGTTCACACTTTCCAACATTCATATTGACAGCATTACTGATTCAAGCATTATAGGTCCACTTACAGTCGCAAACCTTCTTTTTTTGTACCAACCTTTCATCCAATGTACTAGATGTAAGGTTCCTTTTCAGGATTAAGTGTACTTAAGTGACCTACCCCAGAGCTAACACACGCTGGATAGCAAGCTAGGAAAAACGACGAACCGGCAATGTTTAGAGAAGTGCTTGAAGGGAGGATGTCAGGGAGGACAGGATGATGAGTGGCTTGTCTGCTTTGAACTGATAAACGAGACGAGAAAGAGAGCGAGGGAGAGAGAGCGAGGGAGAGAGAGGGAGAGAGCGGGAGAGAGAGTGAGAAAGAGGGATAGCAAGACTGAGATTGAGGCAAGACTGGTTCAAAGTTAATAGAAATATCGAGAAGACAGGTATGTAGAGAAGAGTAAGGCAGGATACAAACTAACATACATAATGATACAGTGAACTGGTTGTGAAAGTGTAGCTGTAGATTAAAACCCTTTATCATGAAATCAACTGTCCTTCTCTAGGGTAAAATCCACTTTATACATTCCAATCTGGGGACACAGACAGGAGACAACATTGTTGGTGATTTTTTAATCATAACCTTATTGTGCTTTTTTAAATACCTCACAGTCCAAATGTAGAACCTGGAAATGGAAGTGTGTTTACATCCGGGGGCACGGTACCATCTGGTAACACTAGGTACTGACACTACTGACACAGAGACAGAGAGTTCCGATCGAATCAGTGAGACAAAAATCCCAAATCCAAATAAAAAAGCATTCGAGACACAAATCAAAAATCGACATCACCACAGACAAAAAAGGAGAACGACATGTACAACATCTCCTATAGGAAGACTCTGTCATGTCTGGAAGCACTCACAATTCAGTCAAACGATTCTCCAAACACAGAAACTGTTAATGGCAGGTGTATGAAAGGTTTGTAACAGACACAGTAACATCCAGGGTTGCAGTCGATAGTAAAATGAGGCACAAAGGAAATATCCACACCTTCATTCATGGACACACACCTTCTGAACCACCGCTATATAATTTGCATGATTTACTATTTGATTGTGTACATATTTCAACAGACACCACTACACTACTTGTACCATCTAAAGATACCAGATAAACTTTAAAGCATGAACAAAAAACGGTGTGAATAAAAAATTATTTCATATTTAGTCAACAAGATGAATAAGTTGTGTTGTTTCATTAAGATGACCACAACAGTTGGTGCAGAGGTATGTTGAGGTTTAGTGTTGTTGGAAAGACGTAAAGAAGGAGAAAGCCAATATTTGAAACATCACATGAAACAGGCAGTAGACTCAAGGGTTAATCATTTGTTTAGCAAGAACTGGACAAGAGACACCATCGACCGTACGGCTGCAATAACGGAGTCATCAGCTGTGTGAAAAACGAGAACTTAGGAGAACTTGGACGAACACAAGGCCATCCACTGTCAGAAGGCCTCATTACACAACAATGTCACAAGCAACTGATTACTCACTACCTAAAACCCACTGATGACTACAAATCACTGTTCCTGACACTGACGATAGGCCTGTTGTATACATTCACATTCACTATCCCTCAATAGTACCTAAAAGCCTTTTAGCAGTGCAATTCAAACACCAACTTAAAGTACTTCAAAATGATTTTTTCATATAATGTATATTTTCTACCAGATTTGATACCGTAGTTGATGGGAACAGCAGTTCCTCAAGTTTTGGAATCAGACTGGACTGATGAAGTGGGTTCAATATGTGGGTAAAAGGTCAGGACATTCTTACAGTACGCAACAAATGTTTCCTAGTGTGACTTCCACCAGACCATCAAGTAATGTTAAGCTTGGAAGGTGTTTGAGGACGTGCTGTAGGTGATGTAGCACCCTACGAGCTGCCCCTTTCTACATCACTTGGTTGGTTTAGGTGCAGGTCTATGGGCATATGTGAAGTCCTCTGTGACATTGCTTGTAACAAGGGCAATATAAATACAATTAGACTTGATGTAGATATAGCGTCTATGTAGCAACTCATAGAACACACACAGGGACAATAATAAAAGATGGTTCATGAAATCCCACCAAAATGACATAGATATAATAAAAAATAAAAAACATGGTCATTCTTATCAAAGATTCTGCTCATATCAGGACAATAAAACTCATACAGCTCAACAAATCAAAACATTGTTGACAAACAAGGACAACAATAACGACACCAAGCGTGCAATGGACAGGAGGGCCAGGGTGGCTCCTCCAGCAGGCCTCAGTAGGAGCGGACCGCGCTTGGTTTGCTGTCCTGGGCCTGGTTGAAGGGGTTAGCGGGGCTGGAGGACTGGTCCTGCTGGTCGATGGACTGGTAGGCCTCTCTGTTCCGGGACATAATGGGGAAGCCTGGACACAAACACACCACAGTAGTCTCAATGCTGAGCAAAAGACTGACAGATGCTACAGAAAAAGAACAGCACTCATGGGCTCAACAGCCTTGGAGAAGCACGAAAGGCAAGCTGACATTGTCAACAAGAGTTACTGAATTTTCAAAGTTAACTCAAACACTGTTTTGTAGAGAACAAACTACTTCAGGCTAGCCTCATCAAAACAACAATCTGTGCCTTCAAATTGCTCTCACTGTGGTGGTTTTGTATCAACCAAAACGTTTCTTTTTAATCAGTTTTTTGAATGAATGAACTGAGTAAAAAGTAGATAATGATAGTGTTTACCACCATGTAGCATAAATACATCTTCTATGGATTTGCCTCAAAATCTGCCTTGTGTTTCTTCACAAAGCAAATATCAGTATTCATCCTACATTACCAGGAACAGATGAGCCAGTGATCAGTGTTTGTGTAGACTGAGCAGCAATGCACAGACCACTTCACATTTATTGATTTAGCAGACGCTTTTATCCAAAGCGAAGTACAGAAGTGCAAATACTGTAGTAAGTGCAGCAGATAATCAAGCACCAGAAACCTGCTGTAAAAGAACAGATCTGTGTGTGTCTTTTCTGCCCTCGCATCTACTCAATGGAGACAGGACCTGTTAAGACTCATTCTGTCTGTCTGTGGAAAGGAGAAGGAGTCTGTCTGTGGAGGAGAGTCTGTGTATCTGTCTGTCTGCCTGTGGAGGAGAGTCTGTGTGTCTGTCTGTCTGTCTGTCTGTCTGCCTGTGGAGGAGAGTCTGTCTCTCTGTCTGTCTGTCTGTCTGTCTGTGGAGGAGTGTCTGTCTGCCTGTGGAGGAGTCTGTCTGTCTGTCTGTCTGCCTGTGGAGGAGTGTCTGTCTGTCTGTCTGTCTGTCTGTCTGTGGAGGAGTGTCTGTCTGCCTGTGGAGGAGTCTGTCTGTCTGTCTGTCTGTGGAGGAGACTCCTAGGCTGTCTATGAAAAAGCGTGTCTTTGTGTGGAGTCTGTCAAAGCCTGTTTGAGCTTGGGCTGGAAGCTCATGGATAAATCACCTCATTCAACAACTCACACAAACGTTATTAGTATAGAAAACAATTTTATGGAAGCCATATTTCGCTGGCATTCTGTAAGCCCACTGGGCAGGCTATAGAGGACCTTGGGACAGTGCTAGAGAATACCAAGCAGCTTCTCCCCATCCCAGTCCTGTGCATGGCCAGAATACTGAGGATCTTGCTCCGGTATGCATGTGCTCACCCTGTCTTACCCTGCTTACCCTGTCTATGCTACCGACTGGTTTCACATTCCCATAACGAGGACAGTAGTAAACTCAGGTAATGTATAACACAACACATTATGGTGGTTGATGTTAATAAAACACATAACATTACAGTAGTTAATGTTAGTACAACACAACACATGACAGTGATTGATGTTAGTAAAAAAACATAACATTACTGTTGTAAACAGTGAACACAGACTGTGAGCACACACCAGACTGAGATCTTTAGGGTTCCTCCTCGGACTAACAGAAAACCTTCTTGGTCATAATGTATTTTCATCACAAGCAAGTCGAACACAAACACTGCATTTCAAGCCCTTTGAATGATGTTTATTAAAAATATAACTTACAAAAAATGCTCTATATAAATTATTCTTAAACATGTCTACTGTATATTAGAGTACACAGTTAAGTCATCATACTGTACAGTTGTAACTTAGGGCATAACCTTTGTGATCCTATGCAGTCAATATGCACAACAGGATTGGCTACAGTATGTGTCCAACAACATGATTTACCAGAGAAGCAGTCCACCTATGGTTTAGAAAAGTGGACGAGAAAAAACAACTTGAGACTAAGACACACTAATGAGGTGTCTGGAGAGGAGTCGAGCAGGCAACACACACACAAACACACACAAACACACACATAAACACACACACGGATAATCATAAACGATCGTCACAAACACGGAGACAGTGGCGCTCAAACACTTTTTGCGTGGTGTACTTGGCAGCAGGAGGATGAGAGTGTGGAGGAGCAGATGAGGGATGACAAACATCAACAGGGGAAGAAGAAGAGAGGAGATGAGGACCTGAAAACGGGACTGGAATGGAAACACACACTTGAGTCCAATGAAGATTGGTGAAAGAAGCAGACACAACAAGACACAACAGACATGAATACAGAACGGCGACTTGATTGCGAGGTATATTTTGGTTCCCTTTAACATCCTGCGTGTTGGGGGGGGGGGGGTTGGAGAAAGGGGGTGACAGGAGGAGGGGATGAGAGGGTGATCGGAGGAGGGAAAGATGAAGAGCTGTGGATTGCTCAGTAACGCCGGCCGATACAAGCACTGTCAGTACTGTCTGAGGTGCACCGACTATCCACGGAGGTCTCTAGATCTGGGAGGAGAGGAGAGGAGAGGGAAGGAGAGGAGGGGAGGGCAGAAAGGAAGAGTGGGCAGGGGAGGAGAGGAGGGGAGACGACAAGAGAGGACAGGACAGGACAGGCAAATAAGGTCAAACTCCATAATAGACAACACAGAACGGAGATGACTATGCACATACACAAAAAATGGTTTAGACAGTAATCACAGGTCAGGGACTTCACAATCACAGTTTGGAAGACAGGAAAGGCTGGTGAAAAGGTGAGAATAGTGACATTTTGAAACTGCAGTACACACAAAATCGAATTATTCTAATAATGATGTTCGAGCCAATTGAATGTTTAGTGACGATGCAATGTAGTTTAAAATGAACGCTGATCATGTAGCATGTGCACTAAAGCAAACTGGCAGGAGATGCATGGCATGGTTATAATTCTTCCCACTTCATTTACTGCATGTCAGACTTGAACACTCAAGTTCATGAACCACCAAACAAAACAAAAACACATTTGACGCCTGTTAATTCTGCACCAACAGTGCGTGCGTGTTTTGTACATTGTGTGTGTGTGAGTGTGTTTGTTTGTGTGCATGTACAACAGCGCCATGCCGACTTCAAAGGACCTCCCAGTGGCTTGCAATCAGACAGCCATCACAAAACCAAGCCTCAAACACAAAACCCTCATCAACAACTTTGCCTCCTGTGGCATACCTACGGGAGCCCTGCTCTCTATCACTCACATCATCTCAAACATTAGGAATGAGCCACATAGGGTTCCTCTATTTCTTGTTCCAACTTAACAAACAACTTTATCAAACACGTGCATGTGCCAAGACATCCCTTTGTGGCTCTGATGACTTGATACATTGGCTCAAGTGGATGAAGGTTTATATAAATAAATGCACAGGTTATCAAAGAATTAAGTGTGGTATCCTTGTGTCTTGTACCACAGGATGGTGTCAAGACAGTAAGCCTCGTTCTACAACCAAAATGGAGTTTAGAGATATACCTCAGGTCTGAATCAGGCCACACCGTAGTGCTAATCTCAGTATCACACACTTGATTCCCATCTGCCAATTAAAGAATACACTGAGTCTCTACAGAGCTACAGGTAGTACCTGAGTCTCTACAGGGATAGACAGCTTCCCACACGTTCTAAACTAAATATCCCCGTCCAAGTTGATTGATAAGCAGAATATGAAGTTTTGCCTGGTTAACTAGACTGTATCAGGCGCATTGGTCTTGTGACTCACTGTAACTCTATTAGCTTGTGTGGTTTGATCTGATCATGGTTTTACACACACACACACACACACACACCCACACACACACACACAGACACACACAGAGCCAGGCGTCCTGCCAGCATTCCACAGTCACATCATCAGGTACAGACTGCATAAACCAACATTCTGGATCACAGAGAGAACAATCTCTCCCTGGAGAGTCACCACAGTGGCATGTTTCAATAGCTCATGCATCTCATAGTGACACCATGTAGTCATCTTTAGTCATGGTAGATTAGGGATGGACCCTACTAGAGAACATCTTTCCCCACTACCCGGTAAACTACATGTGTTTAGTACAGGTATGTGCATAGTGGTCGAGCATTTGACTGCAGTTTAAGAGGTTGCAGGTTCGGTATGTATGCAACTTTGGATCAAAACCCCTGCTAAATAAACACATGAACCGTGTGTTTCTATGAATGATAATATAAATAGTCCTTAAAAAACGCCCCCTTACAAAGTGCCTTGTATTGGCAGAGTCAGACAGTGTGATTCTCTTGCCACCTCCTCCCTCCCTGCTCCCGGCCTGCACTACTCACCGAAGTTGACGTTGTAGTCTCCGCCGCGCTCCCGGTACATCTGGTAGACGAAGAAGCAGGAGACGGGCTTCAGCAGCAGGCTGAGGATGGCCATGCCGGCACTGAAGCGGAACGTGTCCCGGTTCCTGTCCGACAGCCCCTCGGTCAGCTGGTAGTAGATCCCGAAGTGGACGATGTCCGTCAGCAACGTCGCCGTCATCCCGATGAGGAACTGGAGGACGACAGGCACAGAGGGGGATGACAGATACTACACAGCCCTGCTAGTGGTTCTAAACATCCTGTCTCTTGAGGCTATGCATGAAGCCATATTTCCTAAAAGGGTTAAGCTGATGTGGAATGAAAAAATGGTGAAGTTCCTCTAATTACTAACAAAAAGACAATCATGGTTCCTCTTTGTAATCAAAATGCTAGGCTAGTACATTAAAGAATCTAGGGAGTCCGGTTACATCTAGGGAGTCAGGTGGCTGGCTGAGTATTGAGGAGAGAATTGAGGAGAGAACTCACCATAAGCACAGCATCGATGGAGTCCCGCTGGGCTATGGCCCACACCCCAACAGCCAGAACACTGAAGTTACCCCAAGCATAAGAGGGGGGCAGCCACGCCATACAGCCCCTGAAGAACACACACACATATCCATCAACACACACACATATCCATCGACACACACACACATTTCCATCAACACACACACACACGTACACACACACAGTTACACGTACAGACACAGACACACACACATTTCCATCAACACAAACACACACAGTGACACATACAGACACAGACGCACAAAGTGTTTATTTTAACAAAATATTCAACCATGGTTCCAGTTCATCTTCACTGAGTTTTTTTGTTCTTCACTGAGTTTTCCAAGTGGTTGTAGCCTATAGGTGTTTCTTTTTTTTTTTACATCTCAACTACAAATGAAACAGACTCCTGCTCTGCTGACAACTCTTCACAACTGGAGAGGGCAACAAGAGAAATTCCTCAGGTGTGTGAAAAGCCCTGGGTGGAGTCACCCCTTCTTTACTTACCAGATTGTCAGGATCCAATGCACCAGTACTATGGCCTGAGAAGAGAGAGAGACAGAAACGTCACCCAACGTCCTCACCCGCTCCATACTTTACATGCTCAATGAGATAGAATGTGCGGCACCCCCCTAGCGGAGTCACAGTGACCTAAATATCCGAAAATATCACTTTTGAATACCATCTATTGATGATTAGTATTTGATTATGAAGGTTCAGTGTGTGTCATGTGTATTAGGTTTGCAAGTCATCGGATATAAATAGAATATGACACTTGTTACTTAACATCTTTGTAGTATGACAAAGCGTTTTTGTCCATACAGTAGCTATACTGTACCGTTACAATTTAACTACTGTCAACGCGTCAGTTACAGTAACAATAAAAGCATCATAAATTAATCAGCCTAAACTTAAGCAACTGATCCTCTGTTACTTTACTGTGATGTCAAATAAGAAAAGTTTACCTTAAGATTTATGGCAGGAATCTCCATGGTTTCAGACCAACGAAGATCAATTTCAGTCCTCTTCAGTTATCCAAGTTACGGAAGACAACACATAACTTTCAAACTTCTCTCTAACTAAAGTCTCAACCCCTCCCTCTAATCGGACAGAAAACACAACCCATGTGACAACAGCCTGACTGCCTCCACGTGATGATGCCCACCCCCCCCCCTCTCTTGATGTGGTTTCACTTCTGTTAAAAATAGGATGTATTTAAACATGATAAAATACACTATGAAATATCTTTGTTCTATTGGAGGTTTATGAAGTCTGTGTGTTTCCCTTGAAAAAAAAGAAAATATTGTATTCTGTTAAGCTATACTCGGCCTATGTGATTTAAGAAAAAAGGACAGTTGATGGACCACAGTAAAGAAAAGCGGCAAATGTTGCGAAATAACTGAGAAAGGATAATTATCATGAAACAAGTGCGGTGTCCACAAATACATCCTAGATGTTTATTGTGAAAGCCAGAAAGACATCCTATTACAATCAGGTGTCTGAGGTATGGCTGTGGTGGGATTTACTCTAGAATCCTCACTTTACAAGATGACGTATTCCCGTTACATATTGTATAATTTCGTACAAAGGCGTCCATAATAAAACAGACCTCGTAGGCCTAGTTAATATCTTGGACGGATCGGCTACATGCGTGAGCGGTATGTATACTTCCACTTTAGACAACCGCAAATGAAGCTCGCTGGAATTTTCATTAGCCGTTTTCATTCTGGGCTATTTGTCATGTTTCTCATGAGACTGAAACCGTGAAGCAGACATGAAACCAATCTTTGTTAGGTTTGTACCACCTTGCACACTCACAGTATATGTTTGTGTGTGTGTGTGCGTGCGTGTGCGTACGGTACGAGTGTATACGTGCGTCCTTATATGCGTTTGTTCAGTTGGTTTGTCACCGTCACGGCTGTTTGAAATCTCAATTTCAAACGCAACAATACTCCTAACCTATCATGATGTAGAGGCAGCTAACTGCTGGTGATGTAGACACGGAGCCCCCACCGACTCTTTTGTTTCTGTGGTCTGTCTTCCCCAGCTGTGTACAAACCGTCTGACAAGGGCAGATGGCCCCCTGGCTCACACAGCAGGTGGTAGTGTTGACCTCACAGTGAACTTTGACCTCTGTGACAGGAGCTGCCTCGGACATCACACCTCGCAGTGTGATGTCCGAGTGGGTATGGAGAGTGGGTATTTTGTCAGTCGCCACTGATATATGGTTAGCATCTTGCAAAGATTAAGCAAGTCTATCTCTAGCTTTGTCAGTCTTTGTTTCTCTCTGTATAATCGTCATCCTTGATCGATCAGCGAGTATGGGGAAATAAGAGGGAGGGCAGTACACCACCGATGAAGTAATACGACCATCCGTCATTCCCTCCTCGTGATGGGAGAAGGAGGGACTGATGGATGCATTACGTCATTCAGTGGTGTACTTTTCTGGTCACATGGGAGGGAAATCCATCACAGGGGAAGCTAATGTAGTTGTAAAGACCAATGAATTGGTCTAATAACCAGTGTTGACCCCATGAGTGATTGACAGATCACACACACACACTGCTTTGCTGTAGCCCACCTGCCACCACACACATGAACACCAAAACATACAGGTACAATGCACAAGTAAGTAAGTAAGTAAGTAAGACTTTATTTATATAGCACATTTCATACAAGAATTGCAGCTCAAGGTGCTTTACATAAAATCAATAAAAACAATAATACAAGTGATAAACAATTCAAACAAAAATAAAAATCCCAATAAGATCTCTGTTCAAGAGAGAAACCAACTTTAAACATGCATCTTAAAAGTAACAATAATATAATTAATAAAAGTAGGAAAACCCTTTTGAGATAAAATTACTTAAATGCTTCGGTAAAAAGGTAGGTTTTAAGCTGTCTTTTAAAAATGTCTAGTGTTTGCTTCCCTAATATTTATGGGTAATTTATTCCATAGTTTTGGGGCGTAATTGACAAAGGCCAAATCACCAATCTTCTTATGACTGCTTCTGGTGACCTCTAATAGGCCTGCATTTGATGATCGCAGTGTTCTAGCTGGTGTGTAGTTTATAAAGGAGTTAGCAATGTAGCTAGGTCCTTGTCCGTGTAGAGCTTTGTATGTGAGGAAAAGGACCTTAAAGTCAATTCTGAAGGTAACAGGGAGCCAGTGTAAAGTAGCTAGGACAGGACTAATGTGTTCTCTCCTTTTAGTTTTGGTTAATAATCTAGCTGCAGAATTTTGAATGAGCTGTAGTCTTTCAGTGGTTTTCTTGGGAATACCAGTGAAAAGTGCGTTACAGTAGTCCAGCCGGCTGGATATAAAAGCATGAATTAACTTCTCTGCATCATTTTGGTTTATGAATGGTCGTACCTTTGCTATATTCCTCAGGTGAAAGAAAGCTGTTTTGGTCACTTTATTAATGTGAGAGTTGCAATTCAAATCTGAGTCCAGGATTACACCGAGACTCGTCACCTCTGGTTTAAGACAGGGGGTTAAACCTCCAAGATTCTTAATAAGCATCTCTCTTTTGGATTTGGGGCCACATAGTAGGACTTCGGTTTTGTCTTCATTTAATTTAAGAAAGTTAGCGTTCATCCATTTGTTTATTGCCAACAGGCAGTTGGTAATGGAATTGATGGCTGTTGCATCGTTGGGTTCAGTGGATATATATAGTTGTGTGTCATCCGCATAGCTATGGAAATCTATGTTATGTTCTCTGATTATGTCGCCGAGTGGTAACATATAAAGAGAAAAGAGTAATGGACCTAAGCAGCTTCCTTGAGCAACCCCGTAGCAGTTCTCATGTTTCTTGGACCTATGGTCATCTAAACTAACATAAAACTTCCTTCCTGTGATATATGATTTCATCCAGTTCAATACACTATCCGTGAACCCAATAAGCTTTTCCAGTCTATTGATTAGGATGTCGTGATCAATTGTATCAAATGCTGCACTGAGATCTAACAGGATAAGGATAGAGACTTTATTTGCATCAGAGTTTAGTCTGAGGTCGCTAATTATTTTGGTGAGAGCAGTTTCAGTACTGTGATATTTCCTGAAACCTGACTGCGAGACTTCCAGGATGTTATTTTCTTCAAGAAAAGAATTTAATTGGACTAAAACTATCTTTTCCAGTACTTTACTAATAAATGGAAGGTTTGATATTGGTCTGTAATTTGCAAGTAGACTGTTATCCAATTTGGGTTTCTTTAATAGGGGCTTTACAACAGCTGTTTTGAAGGCATCTGGGAAAACGCCAGTTCTAAGGGATGTGTTTATAATCTCTAGCACCGGACCTGAGACACTATCAAACACTCGCTTAAAGAATGTTGTGGGTATAGGATCAATATCTGAGGTTGTGGAGTTAGATTCGCTGACAATTTTGGAAAGTTCACTAAGTGTGATACAGGTAAATGTGCTCATGGTTATGTTGCAGAATCTACTGATGTCAGTTTCGACCCCACTATTAATAATACTAGCTCTGATCAAAGTTATTTTGTTCTTGAAGAACAAAGCAAGCTCTTCACATTTAACTACTGAGGATGGAGGTGGAGCAGGGACAGTGTTTAGCAGCTGGTCAATGGTGGAGAAAAGAACTCTGGAATTTCTGGCATTTTCTGTAATAATGTTGGAGAAATATTCTCTCCTTGCTAGACGGATGGTTTTGTTATAGGTGGTTAGTGTATCTTTGTAGATATTGTAGTGGATAGTGATCTTTGTTTTCCTCCATTTTCTCTCTGCTGCACGGCATTTTCTTTTTGTTTCACTAACATTTTTATTTCTCAGCCATGGGGAGGTTCTGCTTGTGCACTTCTTTTTGGTTTTCAGTGGTGCAACAGAGTCTAACACAGATAATAGTGCATCATTGAGGTTCTCTACCATTTCATTCAGAGAGCAATCATGGTTAGTCGGCTCATATAGAGCAAATTGTTCAGAAAATTTCATCATAGCTGTATCGTCTAAATATCTTCTATGGACTAAGAATTCTTTTTTGGTTTTTGTTAGGATAATTTCCACATTAAAAAGTATATACTGATGGTCTGAGAGGGGTAGATCAGTTATTGAAATATTATTGATATTTAGTCCAGTTGTTATCACTAGATCTAGTGTGTTTCCGTGTCGGTGTGTTGGGTCTGTTATGTGTTGAGTTAGATTGAAACTGTCAAGGAGATTTAAGAGCTCAATAGTTCTTGGGTCTGCTTTTTTATTTACTTGGATATTTAAGTCTCCGTTTAAAACTACTTTGTCATATCTAGTGACACATAGTGATAATAGTTCAGAGAATTCTTGTATGAATATTGGCGAGTGCTTGGGTGGCCGATATATAATAACAAAAAGTATTGATTCGGTTTTGAGCTCTATAGCAATATATTCATATGATGTGAATTCACCTAGCTCAGTGATTTTGAACAACAGTTTAGAGGAGAAAATAGCTGCGACTCCTCCACCTTTTTTTGATGTCCTAGAAACTTGGTGGAAGCTGTAATCGGGCGGACACGCTTCTATCAAAGTTGCTGATGCCGTGTCATTGTTTAGCCAGGTTTCTGTTAGACAGATGCAGTCTAAGTTGTTTTCTTTGACCAGATCATTAACTAGAAATGTTTTGTTATTTAGTGATCTAACATTTAGAAGGGCCAGTTTCATCTGTGGGGTATTAACAGATAAAACAGGGGTAGATAAATCTGTTGGAAGAATATGGATAGTTCTGTGACTTCTAACACTAGTTTCAGGTTTGTAACCATGCATTTTACCATGCCATTTTCTGTTTGTGATGATGACCGGTATGTCCAATGAAATAGCATGGTGGCTGTCCTAGCGTAGCTTTTCTTTGGGAAAGTCTCTGTCACTGAGCTGTTCCATCACAAGGGAATTCATCCAGGGGGTGCAGATCTGTGCAGGGCCCATGTCCTTGCAGGAGGCTGTTTGAATGTTCTGTTC
Source organism: Osmerus eperlanus (assembly GCF_963692335.1). Lineage (NCBI taxonomy): Eukaryota > Metazoa > Chordata > Actinopteri > Osmeriformes > Osmeridae > Osmerus > Osmerus eperlanus. Next base: position 13,827,055 of record NC_085018.1, on the reverse strand, counting down.
TGTTCCATGGGAGGTTGCACAAACACACAGACACACACCTGCAACCACACACACACATACATACATGTACAAACACACATGCACACACATAGACAGTGACATACAAGCACACGCACAGAGTACATGCACACACACCCAGACACACTTCCTGTACATTACACAAACGACAAAATACTCTGCATGGTGCACTGCTGTCGAGCGCGCACCCACAGACAAGTATACACAAACACACACCCAGACTCATTACTGAACAACAGGGTTCTCGTTCCCTGCTCTACAATGTTGGGGTTCCCGGGCTGTTTGAGAGGCTGGGCAGGTAGTGAAGTGATGTTGTCCTTTTCCTATGTATCCTGCTTAGGACTGTCTTTGTGTGATTCATCATACAGCTGGCTGCTGGCCAAGTTTTCAAAGGATGATCAGCGAGAATCTAACACACATACTGTACACACATACTCTCTCAATATCTCTCTCTCACACGCACACACGCTGTCTCTCACTCTTACTTACAGAGGATATTATTAAAAATACATCACTACTGCATTTAGTCCATGACCAGTGATTCATGATGAAGCGACCTGACTCTAGTGTGCTGATCATTTGCAGGAACAGATAGATTAGAATGGATAGAGCCTATCCGTACTGATAAAATATTGATAGAAATAGGATTGTGGAGGGCATTGAGTTCTCACCCTACATGGATTTCACTGCATTCGCAAGGTTTTTGTAACCATTCCTATTTACTATGTATTTCTGTGACATTGAGTCAGAAAGAGAAATGGAGATGGAGATAAAGAGAGAGAGGGGGGGAGAGAGGGAGGGAGGGAGGGAGGGAGGGAGGGAGGGAGGGAGGGAGGGAGGGAGGGAGGGAGGGAGGGAGGGAGAGAGAGAGAGAGAGAGAGAGAGAGAGAGAGAGAGAGAGAGGGAGCGAGAGAGAGAGAGAGAGAGAGAGAGAGAGAGAGGGAGCGAGAGAGAGAGAGAGAGAGAGAGAGAGAGAGAGAGAGAGAGAGAGAGAGAGAGAGAGAGAGAGAGAGAGAGAGAGAGAATAATTAATTGAGGAAAGAGACTTACACGCAACTGTCAAGGTCAACTCAGTTGTGGAGGCAGAGACTCTTCTTCAGAAGACCTGGGCGCTGAGGGACCTACTGGGTTTGGAACGTGTCCATGTCTCAGATCTCCTCTGGCCCTGTGGCTGAGTCACAGCAAGGTTCCATTCCAAAAACATGTTCTTTTTCATGCGTCCTCATTCACTTCTATTCACTCATCTGTTCTCAGTCGTCTTTCATTCACGCATGCTCTGTACCTTGTGGATCGAGTATTATGGGATGGTAGGGTCGGCATATATACAACACCTGAACACAGCAACAACATCTGAACGCTCAAAAACGACCAAACCATTGGCCATCATTGTACAAGTGTTTAATCACGAAAAAATGAAGTTGAAAAACACAATATACTCATAGACCCAGAATCCTTTTCAGGTATAGTATAAATAAAACATATATTAAGACATATAAAAAGAAAAACGCAAACAAACACCTTGCTTATCTTACTTATGAAGCTACCTCTAATAAGTAGTGGGACACTATTGGTAGAAAAGCCATTGGGAATCGTTTTCAGTTATCAGAACACTGCACAGTTAAGAAGTTGTTTGGGTAGAGTTGGACATGGCTCTATTGGGCTGGGTGGTGTTGGAGACCAGATGTGTTGGTTTTGAAAACCGGCATGGTCTAGCAGTGTCTGACCGTTGGCTCAAAAAGAATTTGAAGTGACCTCCAATACAGTGAGAGGTCACTTGAGTCGAACCTGATGGGGCGGTACATACATTTTGACTCTTGGTTTGGATCCATTGCTCAGTGTAGCCCAGATGAGGGACGGTATTGGAGAGGACTTCAAATGTGTTTTGAGCCAGGTCCGTGTCTCGTCCGTGATCTGTCTGTTCTGTCGTCGTGTGGTCGCTGCTTCCTCGTCCTCTTCATCTCCTTCCTCCTCCTCATACGCGGCTTTTGTCTCCTCCTCTTCTCCCTCCTAATCCTAGTCTTCCTCCTGTTTCTTCTCCTCTTCCTCCTGCTCCTCCTCCCTCCAATTCCTCCTCCTCTTCCTCCTCCTCACACGGTGATGAAGGCGCCCAGGTCGCTGTTGGCGGACTCTGGCACCACGCAGCGCCCCCTTCTCCGCGTCACGCGGCGCTTGCGATGGAACTTAGCGTAGCAACGGAACCCTGGAACCAGACGGAGAACCGGTAAGCTCCACAGAGGTGATGGGCGGTTCGTCGTGACAACACAACAAGGTGGCTGGAGAACGAAGCCCCCTCTTGCCAGCGGTTAACATGAAAGTTAACATGAAAAAAATGCTCAGGGTGTATGAGATGTACACACTGACCCCGGCCAACTGCCTGATACTCACCCTCCTCACACATGCAGTCGTCGTAACACTTGTTGTTGAGGCCTCGGTTGTGGGGCTTGCACTCGTGCTGCCTGAGGTCACAGCAGGAGCCTGTGGGTCACAGGGAGAGGTCGCCTAGCAACATGACCAGCTTCAAACCGTAACACACACTGACCAGTAGGTCCACAGGGTCATCCTGGAACTCAATGTGCAGGCCAATATCACAACTGTACTGCAATGTTGCTATTGTTGTTATCAGTGCCTTCAGGAAGATGACCAGTATATGATCATGGGTCAGAGGGGAGGTGGTAGGGGAACTGTGGTCATGGGTCAAGGGTAACCAGTAAGGGGTTATGGGTAAAGGGTCAGGGGTCATGGGTAAATGGTCATGGGTAAGGGGTTATGGGTAAAGGAGCCAGCGGTAAGGGGTCATGGGTAACGGGTCAGGGGTCATGGGAACTGCTGACTCACCTGGGAGACAGTCTAGGTGGTGATCACATGGCTCAATGGCGTCGGTGTCCACCGTCATGTTGCCACTGCTCAGGTTCTTACTGCGACGCTTGTCTGTGAAAACAACCAGATGCCAGACTGTCACCTCCCATCACCGCACCACAACACTAGTACAGCAGTACAGATGGAGGGTGCAATATGTACACGTTAAATACAGGCAGGTGTGTCTCTCGGTGTAGCAACAGCATGTTCAAAGTATTGTAGGGGGAAGATCACACGTTTATGGACGTGTGAAATCAACAAGAATGAATCTGCATCTCCAATGGCCTAGCACCATGGTAGGATAAGGCACTGGGAGTGACTGACTGAGTCGTTGGCTGGCTGGATGGCTAGCTGGCTGACTGACTGACTGGATGGCTAGATAGATAGATAGCTGGCTGACTGGCTGGGTAGCTGGCTAGATGGCTGGCTGGCTGGCTGGCTGGATGGATAGATAGCCGGCTGGCTGGTTGACTGATGAATGGATTGCTGGTTTGATGGCTTTCTGGTCTAACTGTCTGACTGGATGTATGGCTGGTTGGTTGCCTGACCTTTCTTCCTGGAGGCAGGCCAGGCATCCACAGGCTTCATGTCTTCGTAGTCTGTCCAGTCAAACAGCGTCATGTCCAGGGTGGGCATCACCTCTCCCTGGCCTCTCCCCCGACCTGGTCTCTGCAAACCACAAAACAGTAAGTCACCATTTACACCCAGTCACCATCACACATCCCAGACCGGATGAAGACGACGCCTTGGAGTCCGTTACACAGGGTGCCCTGGTGAACCTCGTCACCAAACCACCTCTGTTACCCCGAGAAGAATAGAAATATGTTCAAGTCATTTCTGAACACAGTATGTTCACCCGAGGTCATGCTAAATTACTTGATTATCCCAGAAACTATCCCTCCCTTTCTTCAAATCCTGACCACGTCCTGCTTACTGACCAATCACAGGCACACCTGGGGTCAGGTGACCCAGTAATGAGCGCCCTCTCGGGCGAACTCAGAGACCGGTGCTGTGATAATCATCCATCACAACAAGGCTCTCCGCCCAGCCTCCTCACACCTAATGATCCCCTCCAGCTTCCTGACCTCCTACGCTAACATGGAGAGACATCAATGAGATTAATTGCACTCGAGCCCGGTGCTTGGCTGGTTATTCAACCATCAGCGCCGATCGAACTTTAATTAAGAACACTCTCAACATCCCTCCTGTGTCATTGAGCCTATGTCTGTGCCAGCCAGATCCGCCCCACTGCAAGGCCAGTCCACTCTGACAGCTTGTATAAAGACACATTCTGTCTCCAGGGTTCTCTTAGCCATGCTTGTTAACAGCATACCAAGCAGTCGAAATGTGGCGGGTCCACACACATCAAACGGTCGGTCAAGGTTGTAAAGCCAGGCGTAGCTTAAGAAGCTCTTATTACACTAAGGGTCTGGGTGAGCACAGACAGAGGCCAGGACCTCCGCAGAACCAGACTTGATCAAGATTTTAACACAGGCGCCGTCCAATTAAAGTGTTGTTTTGTTCTGTCTAGTTTGTGTGTGTGCTTGTGTATTTGTGTCACGGGTGTGTCTTCGGGTGGGTCCCTGTATTTGTGTGTATTTATGTGTGTGTGGAGTGTGTGGAGTGTGACTGTCTGCTGGTGTGTGGTAGGCAGGGAGGGGGATAAAGGAGGGATGTGTGTGAGAGCATTGTGTTGACAGCAGCATGCTGGGAGAACGTGAAGGACAGATGGCTGAGAGGAGGAGGGGTAAGCGACACCTCGCTCCACTCACACACACACATTTACAACTCATAAAGTCCACTGCCTAAAACACAGATGGTACTCTAAGAAATGTATTCTAAACCCAATATATTTCCCAATAAAACCTGATAACAAAGAGAGCAAAAGAGGGTGTTCTTTTCAAAACACAATTAAAATAAACCCTTTGACAAATATGCAATTATTTCATGTGACAACACTGACACATCTATAGTAACATCAAAAAAGCCTGTCAACTACCAGCTAATCACAACCACATTCCCCTCCTCCCCTCAGCAGAAACGCGTGTAATTGGTTCAGCGTTAGTAAGGATGTGAAAGCACCAAGGTGCTTGTGGCCTTGTCTCCCCCCAGCAGGGAGTCTCTCCCTGGCCAGCACCTAGTCTCTCCCTGGCCTGGAAACCCTGAGGCCTACCAGCCGCTGTCCCAAACAAGGCCTGCTGTCTGCTGGGGCGCACCTGGGGCTTGGTGGATGCTGGCGGCAGCGTTGGGGGATGCTCGTTCGTCACCGTGGTAACCATGGAGAAGCCCGAGCCGTAGCCGGCGGCAATGGGGGAGGGGGGTTCAGGGGGCGGGGTCAGGCTGTGGGAAAGGGAGGCGATGGAGAGGCCTTCCTTAGACAGATCGCTGGCCCTCAGCTCTGGCTCCGGGAGGAAGCCTGGAGAGGGGGGGAGGTTGGGAAAGGGGGAGAAGGGAGGGAGATAGTGAGAGGGAGGGTGGAATGGAGTGAGGGAGGGAGGAAGGAAGGAAGGAAGGAAGGAAGGGGGGAGGAAGAGAGATAGTGGGAGGGAGGAAGGCGAAGGAGGAGAGAGAGAGGGGGGAGGGGGCATGGAGGGAGAATGGAGAGGGAGGGACAAAGACAAGGGTGGGGGAGGAGAATGGAGGAGCAGACGTTATCATAGCTGCTCTCTGATGGATCCGAGATAAGGGGAACATTCTGGTATTGATTCAAGGATGACATTATTTAGACTCTCACATACTACAGATACAGCTAAAAGGACAACCAACCCTCTCATCGATCTTAAAAAAAAATATAAGATAAGATACAGGTCAGATAAATATCCTTTCAGTTATCTTGTATAAAGGAAGGAATGAATGTAAAGAAGGACTCCCACAGGGTGGTGGGACTGTGTCTTCTTCCGGAAGCAACTGTGAGAACTCACTTTTACCGTGCCTGCCCTTATCTCTCCGACCCCCATGTCTCCTGGGCTCAAAGTGGTGCCCGTGCCCCTGGCCATGGACGCGGCCCTTGCGTGTCCCCATCCCCCCGAGCGGGTGATTCTCCCGTCCATGCAAGGGGTTCCTGAAGCCTGCGCGACCTCTCTCTCTCTCCCTGCCCGGGCCCATCTCCAGCCTCACTGGGTTCAGCCCCTCCAGGCCTGGCCCATCCTCCTCCGGCCAGCCCAGAGGCTGCAGGGGCCTGCGGGAGAGATGCCCGCCTGGGGCTCCACGGGCACCCTGGACCCCCTGGCCTCCACGTTCCCGGCCGTAAACTACTGGTGGATCGGGGTACTGCAGGGCGTTCCCGCTGGCTGGTGAGGGCGGGGCGGGCCTCCTCTTGGTGTGTGTGGAGCCGGGCTCGGCGCTGTGTGACACGGCCAGGGTGGCCACCAGGAAGAGAGTCAGACGGAGACACCAGGAGAGAGCCATCGTCTGTTAACACAGCGCCACCTGCTGGACAGAGACATCACATTTCATGTTGGTCTTCATGGTGTTCATTTTGTTCGATACATGAACCGAATGATTCATTCTACGCTATACGTGAACATATGCAAACACACTTTTAAAACCAACACGCCTACAATGGAGCTGAAATTAGAGAAAGTTGGCTTTTTGTCACGCATCTCTGCCCAAGTCTTCTTCTCCAGAGAACAGTCCAGAGTCTTCATTCTAAAGAATTATAGTCACGTGGACTGGCATCATGTAACTTCAGTGTGGGGGACAGAGAATGGCTTTGACATTGCCATCGAGTCTACCATTTCAAGCCTCCTCTGCCCATCTATGGAGAGACCAGGAGACCGAAAAAGAGAGAGACTCTAAAGAGACTCTGGGAGCCATGGCAGAGACAGGGAGAGAGACTGGAGTCCTGAGAGAGACAGGGAGAGAGAGAAACTCTGGAGAACCGTGAGAAGGACAAAGTGACATAGAAAGACTCTAATTGCTGTGGGTTACAGATCTGTGAGTCTAGTCTGAGACGTGAGGCAGTTCATCAGTGATTTCTAACTGGGTCACGTCCTTCCCCCTGCCTCACAAAGTCAGATCTCTGTTGGAGGTTGGTGCTTTTTACGTATATCTTACATCTGTATTACAGGAAAAAAAACGCTTCTGGCATACCCTGCTTGGATGAGGAAATATACTGCCTTATGACCATCTTCATTGAAAGTAGGTTGTTTCTATACCATTGCTATGGTTTGGGTTGTGCCTAATAGAATAAGGTGTGGTCTGTCCTCCACTTGGGTAGACTGCAACAGTCGATTACCGTGGCAACGTAATGCTAATGCTGTTCTCTGGCTAGCGACGGGTGCCTCTTTTGTGTTAAAGACAGCCAGCCAGCGCTGCCCTTACAGAAAATCAATCTAGAAGATGTATTGAGCCGTTGATGCTGGAGTGTGCGCACGCGCGTGTCCGCGCATCTGCAGGAGTGTCGGTCGATAGTCTTGCCTCGTTCATCACTTCGGGGAGATGCACAAACTTTAAGCCGCACACACACCCTGGGTGTTTAAGGTGGGTGATTCAGGCCTCTATAAAACAGGCAGCCAGTGGGAGGGGAGAGGGGGGGGGGGGGGGGGGACTGGGGAGGAGGGGAAGCCATCACAACCAGGGCCTGTCAGGGTAAATTTGTAGCACCATAGCAGGCAGGCCTGCTGGGAGATTACTGGCTGGCAGGATGGTCGGGGTTACGTGCGTGTGTGTGTATGTATGTGTGTGAGAGAGAGGCCTGTCTCTGGGAGTTTCACCAGCTGTGATGTTTGCTAACAGTGGTGGGAGGATAGCTGCGGTGAAACGTTCATCTCCTGGCACCGTGGAGTGTGTGTGTACGTGTGTGTGTGTGTGTGCTTGTGTGTGTTTGTGCGCATTGTCTGCGAGTGTGCCTGTATGTGTGTTTGGGCTCATTGTGTGTGTGTGTGTGTGTGCGTGTGTGAAGGAAAGAGGAACCCTGCTGCTCCCCACACACAGAGGGTGAATAGGTTGGAGGCCTGATTGCTGCACATCGAGTGACGCAGTTGCGGAGAGGAGAATCTGGTTCTGGGGTCTTCCCAAAGAAACGGAGGAAATCCAAACCCTTGAATCCTCCTGCTACAGGAAGGCTCCCTTCACCGGTACACAACCTGTCACCACCTTCCCATTTCACCTCGTAGACCCTAGCTACACTCTGAGCACAATGATTAGATGGCATCAAAAAAAGGAAACTCTCCCCCACACAAAAAGAGAGTGAGTGTGAGAGAGAGAGAGAGAGAGAGAGAGAGAGAGAGAGAGAGAGAGAGAGAGAGAGAGAGAGAGAGAGAGAGAGAGAGAGAGAGAGAGAAGCGACGCCTCCACAGAAGCTGAATGAGCCACTACAGGAAGCCATGAGCATTCAAGTCTGAATAGGCCTGAGGTGAGAAGGAGATGAGTAATGGAAAGACTCAGTGAGTTCATTTAGCGGACACTTTTATCCAAAGCAACGTAACGGGGGGTATTTGAACCCACGACCAGTAGAGCAGGCCAGTAGAGCATCCAAAACCAGTGGTGTCCTTCTGCCTGCAGCTTTCAAATGTGGCTGACAGGTGGTCCTTTGAGGGGACCCAGGGGGGGGGGCAATAGAACACCCCAGGATGAGTGTGTGTTTTCCTCCCTGCATCTTCCCATGATGAACACAAGCCCTCCCCCGCACTGTCTCACACACACACTCCAAGCACACGACCCCCACTGCCCCCTGTATTATCCAGCCCTGCATGACCAAGGTGGGGTCTAACGTCCGCTGCCAGGGCCGTAGTGGAAGAGGCTGAAGGAGGGGCCCGGACACTGTCACGGACAGGGGGTGTGAGGGGGCTTTGATGAAGCCAGGTGCACCTTTAACACTTTTAACCACAGACGATGAGCACGGACAATGATACATTCACTAGCCCCGGGACGGGGAAGTCTATGGCCATGTTGAACCCTGGGGATCCTCTTTTGATAATCCCACTGGGCTGCAGAGAACAGGGGTTTCTACTGGCTGGGTTAAAACAAGAGTGAGGGGGAGAGAAAGAGAGGGGGGAAAGAAAGAGAGGGGGGAGAGGGAGAGACAGAGACAGACAGACAGACAGACAGAGCGAGAGAGAGAGAGAGAGAGAGAGAGGGGGGGGGGGAGAGGGAGAGGGAGAGGGAGAGGGAGGGATGAAAGTGCAAAGCAGCGAGGACTAAAGTTAAAGCCAATCTCACGGCGCTAGGACAAGGGCCAGCTCAGGAGGTCTGCTCCATTAACCAGGGATGAGATCTGAGAGCTCTCTGCTCTGCACCTTATCAGCCAGGCTCCACACTGAGAGGTCTTGGACAAGCTTCATACAGACACACACCACGCCACACTCACACAGCCCACTGGGGAACCCATGTACTAAAAGAATCATGTGTGTGTGTGTGTATATAGTGTGTGTGTTTAATGTGTAGATGTGTTTAAGATGGTCTACACATGGATGTTAGCAAGGCAGGAGTCAGCGAGCCGCAAAAGCCAGCTCTGGTAGTTGGGTCACGTTTTGACATACATCTATAGCTTCACCTGCTGGTCGCAAACCATCTGGCTCTATCACGCTATCTCTCCAGATAGTCAGAGAACTTGGAAAAACTTGCCACAAAATCCCAGTTAGAGGCTGGCCCGCTTAAAGAGATTACAGACATTCGCTTCAAATCCTGGCTATCCCCTCTTTCCATTTTGATCAGGTTATTTGGTCAGTTAGTTTGCTTGTAGCTGGTAGGGGATGTGCTCCATTTGTGTTTCGTAACGTGGTTAGATTGTGTTTGTCAGCAAGGATTAGTTAAGGGGACTATCAGTGAGGGGGAGAAAGGTCAGGTGACCTTGTTGCTCCACAGAGAACACCCCAAACCAACATGTCTGACTTCTTCGCCGTTTCTGTTCAAAGAACAATGGAAAGAACACAGAGGACTAGCAGACAAGGTTTCATGGGGTCAAAAATGCAATGGATTACTGTTCATTACTGTCAGTATTAACTGACGGATGACTGCTTGCCAGATACAGTGAAACGTGTAAAAAAGAAAAATAGAAAAAAGCCAAGCTGCTCTGACTGAGGCAATCTCTTCAAGGATCAATAGCCCTGATTTCAACAACTGAAAATGTTTTCTTCCTCAACCAAAAGGCCTCCGCACAAACAATACCGGAGGGGTGGTGTGTGTGTGTGTGTGTGTGGTGGGGGCTTCACACATTGACAAGGTGGTTTGGAAGCTTGGGGGGGGGTGTATTAGTTGCGCTGAAGCTCCCTGGAAAGTGCTTTGGCAGGGTGATAAAAAGAGCCATAAGGAAGGTCCATCTGTCAGGCTGAGAGCTGGGACCATGAGAGCCACAGAATGGGTGCTGTGGTGAGTGTCATTCAGCTGCTGCTCCCACAGATGTGGGCCGAACACTGCCACCGCCGCCGTTGCACGGCAACATCACAGACACTCTGTAACGTGGCCCTTATCTTCCTGTGGAGGACACGCACGCCCATACACACACATACTCACACACACACACTCACACACACACACACAAACAATTTTCTCTCTCTCTTTCACAGTGGGGGAGCCTCCTACAGACACCCACGGAGAAACACGTTCCCTTTGAGACACAAACAGCAGCAGGAGCTGAGCCACACGATCCACTGACAGGAAGGAGCGTGAAAAGGCACAAAAGACAGAATGAAAACCTGAGAGAAGTCGGATGCACAGGGCAAGAGATATGAAGTGAGAATGAGAGAGACAGAGAGAGAGAGACAGAGCGAGACCCGAGCGTGTGTGTGTCTGTGTCTAAATGATTTTAGAACATGAGCATTCCAGACGGGTATTTTGAAAAGGCATATATTGTACACCTTGGTTTACAAACAATAACAACTCATTTTGGTAACCTGTGGAGAGAAAGATCCAGCCTTTCATTAGTGATTATGATAATGATGAGACTACAGCTTTGCCAGGTACCCCATCCCCTACACGCACACACACTTTTGCCATGATCCAGTTGATGGACTTATCTCTCATCAACATGCTTGGTACTGGTGAAGCTAGGAACTCCCCATGTCTGCTTTCATTTGACTTTGTATTGGATATCTCTAACAGACACACAATACCTGAAATGTACACAAACACATCCAAAAACACATATCAGTTTCCTCATGGCCCTTCCTTTACTAAAATAAATAATGTAAATAATTTAATCAGAAAATAGTTTGCTTATTTTCTGATACTCAACAGTACTTTGTGCTGAACAAAGATTCACATGACATGCAAACACCAGGAAAAAATACAGATGTAAGATGACAGATATGGGCTCATTTGAGGGATGTCCATAACCAGCCTATTCCATAAAAAATAAATAAGTCTAACTTTTTTGAAAGCAACAAAAGTGGACGTTTTGAATGTACTTTGTTGGGAAATAATTCGATCACCAAATTAAGGATCTAAATAAATACGTACGATAGCACTGGGATGGATATCTATTGTAGAACGACGGCCAAAGGATTCTTCATTAACTAATATAAAACGAAAATAAAATTATCTTACCCGCGTCTGTTCTGTACAGTTAAGGTTGTCTATAATTGCAAAAGCGAGTCAGTCATAAAAGTCTGTAGAATGATGCAAAAAAAGGGGGGACTGAAATTCCGTCCGTGCAGTCCACTCACTGCAGGATGTGTAGATCGTTGGGATTGTTTCTGGTTTATGAGGAGAGTCACAGCATGAGTGCGCGCGACCAGGCTATGCGCGACCACGTAGAGGCTGATGTCAGCGTTTGTCACATTCAGAGTTGAACAGACAGCTACACACAGGTGAAACCGACAAGAAAATATCATACGATGTCATTTCCATGTATATTGAAAAATATGAATTACGTTCCGTTGGCTGAACGCCTGAACCCAAAGCTTCAAAAAGAAAATGACTGGGCAACTACCTATTACAGGGTAAGTAATCAAGGACCCTGAGCAAATGGAAATTAATAGATGTATTATATTTATACAAATTAGAGTGCCACCTTCTGGAACTCTATTATATTATTATACAAACAAGCATTTCAATAAATATAACAAATCAATATAATTATCTGTCCGCATTCACTTAAGCATTTGACAAGAAAGAAATACTAAAACTGGAACTAATGCGCGTTCACGTGGTGTCCGCAGGGGTAATGATGAAGAGGAAGCACAGCGGGTTCGTCAGGACCCCCCGCGTGGCACCGTGCTCAATCAGCACATGACTCCCCGATATAGCGCTAGCACGGTCGGTGGGCAGACACCTCCGCACTGTGTCTCTTTTCTACCAAGGGCGCCCGGGTCACTTCATAAAGCGTTTAATGACACGGGTACCGTGGCGGTTTTGGTTATTCCCCAAGATACGTAGACATGTCGCACTCGCCTACAACAAACAACACAGTACACAGATGTGTAAAATATAGTCACCATTTAATTTAAAGTGATTGTCAGGAGAATAGCATACCTTCCCTACTAAAACTTGCACCATGAGCTCTTACACTAAGTAATGCAAATGAATTATATTTACACTTTTATATCACATGTATGTACAAATGATAATAGATAATATCACAAATTGAGTCTACAAGTCAGGCTAACACAGCTTTGGAAACATATAGCAAGTCAAAAACAACCTTGACTTAAGACACCAAAGTAGGTCCTTGACCAAGAGTACACTGTGAAGGCTAACATGTACCACAGATCATTTCACACTCCTCCAATGGCACATTTCTCAGTTGCATGTCAATCGGTGTGTGTCATTGCTTTTGTGAAATGTTTTTTAAGGTTGGAACTTCTCACCTTCATACCTTTTTCCCGTCCTAATCTCATTACCTTGTCTCCCTTTTACATTTGACCATTAATACTATTACTTGGACATCCATTACTGATTATAGTGAGTCAAGTTTGCTTGAAGAAGAAAAAGAAATTTACAGATCAACATAGTGTAATATTAGATGTTATATTCACAGTCTTGATTCTGACAACCTATGGAAAGTCAATATAACAGTGAATTAAGTACTGGTTGCAGAAAATATCAGTAAAACACTGCCACCTTCTGGAACTCTAATTTACTTTGCTAAAAACAAATTCCCTGATAATGGTATGAATACTTCTGGTCTTGACCTCCAGGTCCTCCATTTCCCAGCTATTCTATCTGACTGGGCAGCAACAGACCAAGCAGCCTAATGAGGACTCATTGGTAGACTCCTAATGACACTTGTCAAAAATAAAGTAGACAATCCCATTGTGCTTGTATTTCTCCATTAAACGGAGGACCTAAATGGTGACATTTTGTGCGAATCACGCTTGCATTGATCACAACAACCTGAAGGCACATTAAACGCATTTCGTGAAGGGGGGGAAAAGAAAAGGAGAAAGAAAAAGAAAAAAAGTTTAGCCAGTGAAATTGATAATTACCCTGGTATCATAACATTCAAGTGAGACCCCCCACCACCACCCTAAACTCCCACACCCACCCACCCACCCACCCACACACCCACCCACCCACCGTGGCAGAGCAGCGTTGCCATGGGAACGGCTGGGATGCTGACGCGTGACGACGGGGTACTTGCTGATTACAGATTTCGTTTCCATGAACTGTCTGTCCCTCTTTTGAGCTGGCACGCACACACACACACACACCTCCAGCAACCACTAACAACAGTTGGTTTTGGCTGCTTACGTAGGCTATATTCAGATTGTGGATTAGCCAGAACACTGAAGTTGTTGGTGCAAACCATGGTTAACTGTGTATAGGCTCTAGTGAAACCGGAAGAAAACACAAAACAATGAGTACAGTTTGATATTAAGAAACAACTCCGTATTAAATCCCTCCGCATGTCTTTTAAATCATCCAGAGTCCATTGGTTATTGATAATGCCTGAGCCAGTACCATTCATCAGGTAAGTCATGATTTCATCCAATCATAAACACCAGCAGGACTCCTCCAGCCTGCTCCTAGACACGATTATAGATGTGTCTAAAGGTAGCTCCTATAGACTTGTACTCCAGTTAGGCCCATATAGATGTAACCTCCTACAAGAAGCTCCTATGGATGTATACAACTATGTAAAGCTGCGAGAGATGTAGGCTCCAAGAAGTACCTCTAACACAGGTGTCCATACATGCTCCTACAGATATACTCCTATAGAAGCTCCTATAGATACAGCATGTATGGTGCATGTCATGTACACTCCTATAGTTGTGTCTGTAGAACCAATCAGCCCGGAGGAGTCCTGGGGAGCTCATGACGGCGTCAGCGCCGCCAACTCCTGGTGAGGTTTCAGGGGCACCTCGTACTTGAACACCACGCTGAAGAGCTTGCCCCCCAGCCGGTCGGCCAGCCACGAGTTCTTGAGGACGGCCATCTTGAGGCTCTCGCAGCTGAGCGACGCGTAGTAGTTGGTGTGGATGGCGCGGCCCATCCCCTCGATGATCACCAGGTCGGTGTGGCGCTCGCGCACAACCATGGCAAGGACCTTGTCCAGACGACTGAGGGGAGACCAGGGAGACTCACTCAGGCTCGCTAACCTCCACACCTGAGACTAGGGGTTGACGCTAACCAGATTTGAAATGACTTTTTCAAATTGTTAATTTATTATTATTATTATTATAGTAAGTTGTATTGCTGTTATGATTACTGTTGTTGTGATTATTATTCATGTATAGATCCAGGTACAATGCCAGTGGTTATTTGGTTGGAGAGAGGAGAACTGACCTCAAGTCTAGACAGGGAGAGCTGGAGCCACTCTGGACCAAGACAAGCTTGTCCTCCTTGACGGCAGTCCTGACACACACACAGAGAGAGACAGAGAGAGAAAGAGAGAGAAGCTAACATCACACGTCTCCTCTCAGTATTGCTTCCTCCCTTCTCCCCTCTCCCTGGGTTCCAGAGTCACCTGACTGACAGGAGCGACCACAGCGTTGGCCACACAGCGCTGAGCGCTTACAACTCACTGAATGAAAGGGTCCATGAGTTGAGCGCTTTCATCAACTCACTGAATGAAAGGGTCCATGCGCTGAGCGCTTTCATCAACTTACTGAATGACAGGGTCCATGGCAGCAATCCTCTCAGTCAGAATCTGCAGTTCACCATTGGTCACATCATTCAGAGCTGGAGCAGAGTTGCTGGCAAGTACAACCTTTAAAGAAAGAGAGAAAGAAAGAACTTTGGAAGTGTTATGATGGATGTCGTGTTGCTAATCACAGTTGTCAATGAAATATCTTGAGTGAAGGAAGCAGTGTGTGTGTGTGTGTGTCAGGGTTACGGTCCTGGCAGGGATCCCTACCTCTGTTCCTCGATAGAGGAGCTCTCTGACAAAGGGGAACACCCCCAGAATGATGTCTATCCCACTATTATCTACGAAAAACAAGGCACACTTGTGAGGAGGACCCTGTGGAGAGAGAGCTAGCGTCAGTAGTTCTCCTTCACAGTTCCCCAGCATCACGCCAACACACATTACACCAGCCTTGCTATCAACTGCACACACACGCAAAAAACACTCATCCTCAGAAGGTTTTGCAATACGTGATTATTACTTTATATTATACGTTCATAAATGTTTTGTACATTTTTTTTTTTCAATATCTATATAATAAATCACACAGCAGAGGCGAGCAGCATTTTTACCTTCAGTCTCTCCAGCCATTGGTCAAAAGCATCAACGAGCCAAGGACGTTCTAGAGGAGGAGGGAGAAGAGGTGTCAGTAGCTGATCCTCCTTTCGGGGCTTTTCAACGGTGACTAGAGGAAGCCAACTGAATGACAGCAGGTTGGTCAAGACAGAATGTTTTTTCACACATGAAGCAGTGGAGATACAGAGGAGCAGTACCTTCCAACTGTCGCTTTGCCTGCTCAAAGCCAAACTCTGGATCGGATTCCAGAACGCTGTGGAAACAAGCCAGGGAGTGACAGTGCATGAAAGAGAGAACATTCAATGTCTAGCAAAAGCATCATTTGTGTGTTAAAAAAATACAATCCTAACATCCTTTTAACACAAGTTTGACAATTCTACAAACAATTTTATAGAAAGACTTGAGACAATGAGACGAGTTTCGTTGAGTGAGTTTCATTGGCCAGAATGACCTGCATTGCACTATGCATATGACAATAAATCTCTTTGACATTGAGTGTTTCGAAAACTCGGTTCTCGTCACAGTTGTTTTGACCAGGGTTTAGGACCCTGAATCCGAGGTGCCCAGAGTGGCTCCAGGGGGCCCCGTCCTTGCGGCTCCACTCACTCAGAAACAGCCTTGGCCCCCCAGTCGAATACGTTCCCCGCTAGCAGGCCCCGGACCAGGGCAAACTGCCTCTGCTCCCAGCTCAGCTGCTCCAGGGAGCTCACGGCCTTCTGGTAGTACTTGAGGGCCATGTCATTCTCCCTCTGCTTAATCTGAGGGGAGGAGAGGAAGTGAAGGAGAGGAAGAGAAGGATAGGAGAGGAGCTGAGAAACCAGTCTTGGACACAAACTGACTGAAACGATACCCGAGGAGAAGTACAAGACACACAGGAAGAGACACGAGAGCCACACGGAGAGACAGCGCTCAGACCTTAGAGTAGGGGTCGGGAAAGTTGAACTCGTTTAAACAGTGTTCTCTTGTGTCTAATAGGCTTCTGACAGTGAGGGATCCGTAAGCACTAGAAGTGAGAAGAGAAGCACTCTACGTTAGCAAGAAAGAAACACACTTGGAAATGCACAAAATAGACACACACACACACACACTATCCTCTAATCACAACTACTCACTTAATGACAGTCAATTCATCAACACCCAGATATTGCACAACTTCAGCCTTCATTTCAACATAATCTACATAAGTCTAGATCTAGAGTAGAACTTGTACAAAGTTAGATGAATTTAAAAAGATGCACACACAGAAGACGCTAAAGAGACAGTTACTGAGCTCTAGTCTAGAAGGTTCTAACAGTGCTGTGCAGATGCTTGCTCGAGGACCATGACGTGTGTCCTGGCATGTGGAACGGGGCTGTTTTCCTTACAAGGGCTGGTGTCGCAGGGTCTGGAGCTTGTGACAGTACTTCTGACGGAACTTCTCCGCCCGCTCCGCGACCTCAGGGAGGTCTGGCTGGCTGGCCACAGCCCTCTTCACCACCTGGAACACAAGAAGGAAAAAAAACTATAAGAGGTTTTCTTCTCTGGGGGTGGGCATGGCTCAGTGGTATAGCACTGGACCGCAGATCAAGAGGTCACAGGCTCAAATCCTCCCCTGTATGTTGCTTGGATAAAAGAGTCTGCTAAATAAACATTATTATTCTCTGAGGGGTTTAGGTCGGATCTCAGTTGTCGACAGTTCATGGGAGGTCTGAGATCTACATACATACATATATAAGTGTGTGTGTGTACACATACATATAAACACACACACACGTGACACATGATATCGATGGAAGGTCTATATGGGTGTGTAGAGGAGCGCCCCCTGCAGGCCTCACCCCGTCCAGGGCCTCCTGGAAGCAGTAGAGCCAGTACTCCCTGGCCAGGGCGTCCTCCGTCAGGTCCACCGTGTCGGGGATGTAGGAGGACGCATCCTGCAGCAGGGGCAGGTTCACCAGCTGTCGCTCCAGACGGTCCATCTCCAACATATCAAACTGGAGGGATAGAGAGAGGGAGGGAAGGGAGAGGGAGAGAGAGAGAAGGGAGAGAGAGAGAGAGAGAGAAGGGAATGAAAAAGAGAAATGGAAATAAACAAAAAAGAGAAAGAGAAAAGACAGGAGAAGGTGGGTGAGCGGTCAACACGCACCAAGAACGAAAACCTCCAACTTCTTTGTTAATGACAAGATCTTCGAATGGCCTTGAAGTTAGTACAGCAACTAGCTACAGTTAGTCTAGACACAAACACACACCAAGCACAGTGGGCTACATGTCCAGTACTACTAAAGTACGTTGTGTCCTCAACTGAATACCATTCTTTGTTAAGTAGTGGTGTAAAGCAATGTAGTTCATACAAAAAATGATCCGAACAGTGACTCTTAGCCACGATACAATCTGAACCGGGAGTTTAGTGTTTGATTTCTGGCACCACTATTATTTAGTCACATCACACCTTGTTATTATGAGAAACATTTCAATAAACCAGTCCCCAACACATCTCAAAACAACAGCAAGGTCTATAGATAGGACCACTGTCTCCGTAAATCAGATAGGAATCTAAAAGCGGCTTTGCTTCTGAGTAGATCTAAGGGTCACCACCACTTGTGGAGAGCGCAGGCCTGGAGCTACAGCAGGTCGACAGCACAAGCAATGTCCTGAAGAGCCCTTTTAAACATGCCCACCCAGGCACAGAGTACTTACTGAAAACTGGAGGAAAGGGGAGGTAATCAAGAGGCAGGAAGAGATTGGAGGACAGACAGAAGAAAGGAACATAAAAAACAAAAGAATGTCAGGTTGAAGAGATCGATAAGGGGTATGGTCACATTAGGACAACGGCGGTGACATTTCCAGGGTAAAATACCAAGACATTTATCTCGGAAATGGGATGAGAAAAAAAAGAAAGAAAAAAGAAAGAAAGAGGCAGACTGAAGATGTCAGGAGCAGTGAAATGTCACCCAAATTAAACTGCGGTATGTGGGTTAGGAGCGCCATCTTGTGGTGTGGGATAAGACCGACCTACACAGCTCATGCCAATTAAAGCACTCTAACCAACTCTCTGTAAACCAATGGAGCTCTCACTAAACTAATTTGTGAGGTGTAGGCATTGTGCTGATAACAATGTGGTTCACCAGTTCATTCTCCGATTGACTGAAACCATCGCCACCTGGTCAAATCATCTCAAATATCTGTCCCGGTTGAGAGGAGGAGGGTTGTGGGGGAGGGGGTGGGGGGGTACAGGTCAGTGAAACTTTCAGACAACCCTTTCCTCGACGACACATTTCTTCCCGCTCCCCTGGGAAGCCTAGGGTTAACATTTGGCCGGACAGACCGCACGCATCGTCTCTCTCGCGGTGGCGTTTCCGTAGCGACTTACCGTTCCGCTGCGGGCCCTCTGCATGGGGTTGAGGTCCGGAGACACGCTCATCAGCCCGGAGCTGCCGGCGTAGTTTTCCCCCCAGCTGTACAGGTTGGGATCTGCAGCAGCCAAGGAACACACACCAACATGGGGGTCGTGATGACGTCCCAGTGTTTCCTCCAGGATTTTGTTTTGCAGTGGGGGCAGGTCTATTCTCCGACATGCACTCTAAGATCACTGCTGATAAACGGCCTAACATTGTGTACAGCCCTATTTCTGATACCGGGGCGGCCGAAAGTTAGCCGTGGCAGGACGCCGAAATCAACATAGAGGAAACACTGGATACAATGTATTTCATTTGGTAGACACTTTTTATATATTTATCCAAAGGAACTTTGCAACACCCGTACCACAGGATAAATACCATGGAAGAAAGAACTGGGGAAGAAATCAGGGATTTCTGATGTGCTTATGTGAATCCCTATCGGTAGATCAGTCATATCCTTCGTTCATATACTCTATGTGTCCCAACTGATTCCTGTATTGTGTTCTTCACTGAATTTCATACACCTGTTGGCTGTGTGTTGTCTTGGTTTTTGCCTTTCTACTAGAAATGCTGTCCTCTGACCTTCATGCGTCAGACGGACCCTCTAGTACCGTTGTGTCTGAACTGGTCATTTTATGTCGAGGTGTTTGTTAAACTGTCTTTCCAATCAGTTGGTAGTCTATTACTGATAAACCCAGAGCCTGAACCTGACAGTCACTCTCCTGGTGGAGATGAATGATACTGTCTTCTGCAAACAAGGAGTTGTTTGCCTTCACAGGGGCAATAGAGGCCAACAGAAACTCAACACCGGGTGGAATGGGAGCTAGTGTGTTCATCCATTAGGAGAAAGCTGCTTTACCGACGTAAACAATATGCAAGTATACAGTCATGTTATCATTATAAGACAGACCTAAAGCTGAGGGCCACCCTCCAGAGCCCTTCCTGGACTTACTGTCTTCCTCTGCTCCTTTGAGAAAGGCCCCGATGGCTCCCAGGTAGCCCTCGTGTCTGAGGAACAGAGCCTGGACTTCACCCTGTGAAACACACACACACACACACACAAATTAGACTCATTTCCAAGCACTGTCAACAACACACAGCTTGAGCTACACTGACACACACACACACACACACACACACCACAAACAAACACACTGGGTCCCTTGCCTAGAGCCCTTGCCTTGGTGAAGAAGTTGATGCTGTAAGTGATGGTGTGCATGGTGACAGGGTGGCCCCGGATGAAGAAGCCTCCAAAGTAGACCCTGGTCAGTTTGTGCAGCTTGGCATACAGGCAGGCCAGCTGCCCTATGTCGTTGCTGATCATGTGCAGGAGGCTCTTGGCCATGTCCTCTTTAGAGAACTCTGGGAAATGCCGTGTTAAAGAGCAAAGAGAGATCGTTAGGCTCAATTAAGCATGCTTTTGAACATTTGGTCGAGAAGGGAAATTATAAGACAAAACCAAGCAGGACCCATGTGCTGTGGGTGGAGAATTAGTTTACGTTTTGCAGATTAGGGTTTAGTATAACATATTAGGTATGGTATAGGTCACTTCATATAAACCATGAACCTACCGCGAGCCTGTCACAACTTTAGTATATTGCTTTGTGAGGCTTTATGGCACAGTGCCATTTCTGGCTACATTTCTTAACTGTCAGCTACTAAACCAAGGCCACACCGCTAAACTAGGTGACAGGTCACTGCCAGCTCTAGAGGAATGTACATTGCACAAGTAAACAGATAACACCGTGAGTCATTCAGTCCCTTTTCCTTCCCTGGTTTATAAAGGCTTACCAAATAGATGACTTCAGACAGTCAAGACATGCTAATCACCTTTGTTAGCAGTGGCAGACTTTCCAAAGCTGCTGGCTATAAGGTCTCCAGTCATGCCCAGAGAGCCATAGGATCCCCCATAGATGTCTTTGACCAGCATGTCAACATTGGTGTGCTGCCCCCTGGAGGCCAACTGAAGCAGCTCATCAAATCTCTGCGTGAAGGGAGAGGAGATGAGGAGTGTTTTGGCCTAATAGGTTCCTTATTATACGAGGTTCCCACACCCTCTTGAACATAAAATTAAATGTCTTTTCAAGGACTTTCCAGGCACAATTCCCTCCAAAACGGCATTATTTGACACACGGATCAAGGTTATATACTGAGAATGTTTATAATGAGAACTAGCAGGCTTTACAGAAGCTCCCAGACCAAAAGTGAGGAAGAGAGGGAGGCTTGGAATGTGTAAACCCTTCTCAGTTGTGCTGTTACAGTGATGGCAGACTTACTTGGTATTTAGCCTTCTCTAACAGCAAAGCACTTCAATTTATATTCTTGCACAAAACGTATAAATTCCAAGCACCCTCAAGGACCTCCTGTCTATTTTCAAAATCTTTCAAGGCCAAGAATTTTTTTCTCGCTTTAAAAACATGTCAAGGATTTCTAGGACCCATGGGAACCTTATTTAACTGTGGTAACATGATTCTGGAGTGTGGAGTCAGTTGTGCAAATGAAGGCTGATAATAGGTCACAGTAACAGTGGATTTACAATGTGCCACGTACAATGAGGAGCCCTGGCTACTGCTAGGAGTGTGAACGTGGGTCTTTACCTTTGTTTTAGTGAGAAGAGCTCCCAGGCCCCAGAAGGTTCCGCCACCTATAGAGCTTCCTCCAATACGCTCAAACTTATCCTCAGACTCAACCTGTTTTGGGTCAGAAGTAATCAGAAGTAATCAGGAAGGAATCCCAGCGAGAGAGAAAAGAGAGGAAGGGAAAGTAAAGAGTCACAAGATAAGTAACGTGAGAGAGTGTGTGACCTGGATCATTGGGCTGTTACCTTGACAATGGACACCCCAGAACCGATGTTGACGAGCAGGTATGGGAAGATGTCTGGGTTGGAGTTCTGGAAGCGGAACTCTGAGTCGGCGTGTTTGGCGTATACGAAGGCCTCGTGAGGGATGTTCCTCAGGACGAAGTTACAGCCCTTGATGAGGCAGGTCATCTCATCCTCCTTGTCCACTCTGGCTCACCCAACAGAAGAAAAAGCAGACACAGTCATAGTTTGATAGACCAGCCTATGTAACACAAAACAGCAACGCTGTCATACTGATAGAAAGCTACAGTATCAAGAAATACAGGAAGTTCAACCGAATCACCTACTTGAGCTTGAGCTTTTTCTCGATGAGGTCTTTGAACTTGTGGGCCCCTCCACCTGTCGCCTTGATCACCTTGGTGTCTGTGTTAACCAGGTGGTCTTTGATGAAGTCCAGGCAGGTTTCAATGTAGGCATTCTCAAACTTGATGAAGTGAAGGCGAGCCGTGATCTCCTCCTGCACTGAGATCTCATAGAGTGGGTCTCCATCTGCTTCCTGGAGGATAACATAACACAGTCACTACTGCAGAGTATGGTAGCTGACTAGAACTGCGTGCGCACACTAAATATGAGCGTAGCTCTGTTCTAGATGAATTTATTTATTTAACAAGATTATCTTTGAGCCCTTTTAGGAAAATGCTAACACGTTAGGCAAGTCAGCGATGTCACATACTCAAACAGGTGTTTACGTTCATGACGGGGGAAATAAGGGGGGCATCAGTAGCCTACCTTTACCTTGTGGTCGAATGAGCGAACCTTTGCTACTTTATGTTGAACCGTGGAGTAATACGCCAGCTTGGTCAGCGACCCACCTTCCAAGCAAAAAAAACAACGTGCGCTGCATTAATAACCCTTTGATACACAACATGGGTCTAAAGTGACCCGGGAGAGTTAACATTTTCTATATCTTCGCAAACAAAATATTTAATCATTCAGTATTCCAGGTATTCCTCAATTAACTTGTTTTTGGTCATCACAAGTCCTTATTTTCATTTTTTCTTTCTTACTTTTGGAATAAAAATAATTTTTGTAACACTACCCCTCTAATGCACAACATGGGTCTAAAATGACCCGCATTCATTTCCTATGATATTTCATGTATGGCTGAGTGTGTCTTTGCCATATCTTTAGAAATCATCTAATTTCATAATTTAATATTCCAAGTATTCATTAAATATCTAGTTTTTTATTGCCACAAATACTTATTTTCCTTCTTTTTTTCTTAATTTATAAACAACCATTGTTTTTGTGTTACTACCTTCAGTTTACAGACATGGGTCAAAAATGACCCATATGTATTCCTATGGAGTTTTATAGGAATTTTTGATATTAGTTAATTTTTGCAACTTGGAACATATTTACTGTGGATAACTATTCACCTGTCACACATTTCACAACTCAACACAGATGCTTTTAGGCTGGGAGATGTTCACAAGTGACATTATTGATGAGGTCCTGAAATGCAACAACTTTGAGACGAAGAGCTGCAACAGCAAAAGGGAAAGAGTGGAGAAGTATCAAACAGGAATTCATGGCCTCTATCAGTTTGACCCTCCTTGCAGGGGAGGACAAGAGCCTAGATGTGGCTTTTTTGGATCCAATTGCAAAATCCAATGTATAGCCACCATGGGGCTAAAGAGATATGATATCACCAGCTTGACTTTTGATGACAAGAGGAACAGGGCTTTGTAACAAGAAAAACATCTCATAGCAGCATTCAGGTATGTGTGTGACTGTTTCCTGGCTAATTGCAGAAGACGGTTCATTCCCAGTAACTTTGTCACCAGAGATGAGCAGTGTGTGCCATACATGCCCAGCAAGCCAGCAAAATGTGGAATTAAAATATTCTGGATGTGCGATGTGAGGGTTCCATATGTGGTAGACTGAGTGTTCTACCCTTCCAGTGTCCCTCTGACTGGAAAGCTTATTGACAAAAACCTGAACATTGTGGGGACTCTTCAGAACAAGCCGAACATACGAGTCACAAAGACATCCAAATGAAGGGAGATGCCAAGTTCCACATTTTTTCATGGTCATGTTGCCATTTAATTTGGATTCAATGGCAACTTGACTGGTGAGCTATGTGCTGAAGAAGGGAAAGGCTGTTGTCCTTCTGAGCACCATGCATGATGGCAAAGCAGTGGATGACAACCATTTTGTGATCCAGTACTGTAACAAAATAAAATCAGGAGTGGACACAATGGATCAGATAGTTTGCACCTAATCATGTAAATGGAGAACACAGAGTTGTCTGGCACAATGTGCTGGATGTTGCCACCCTCAATGCCTACACTAACTTTTACAACAACACCATGATTAAATGGGTGGTGTGACCAAGCAGCAGTTCATCAAGGAGCTAGACAAGGACCTTGTCAGGCGCATGAAGGCCAAGTCACAGCTCCAAAAGTATATTAAAGAGGTGATGGAAAGATGTGGAGTAAAAACTAAATGCAACTACCACCCAGCCACAAGAAGAGCTCTTATCATCAAACTTTATGAAGCTGAGGATATCCTCAAATCTCTTTAGCCCCATGGTGGCTTTATACATTGGATTTTGCAATTGGATCCAAAAACTCTCCCGCAAGGCCACATTTAGGCTCTTGTGCTCCCCTGCAAGGAGGATCAAACTGATAGAGGCCATGAATTCCTGTTTGATGCTTCTACCCTCTTTCCCTTTTGCTGCTGCAGCTCTTCATCTCTAACTTGTTGCATTTCAGAACCTCCTCAATGATGCTGTCACTGATGAACATCTCCCAGCCTAAAAGCAGCAGGGTTGAGCTGTGAAATGTGTAGCAGGTGAATAACTATTCACAGTAAATATGTTCCAAATTGCAAATATCCAAAGTTTCTATCAAATTCCATAGTGAATCCATATGCGTCATTTTAGACCAATGTCTATAAAATTGATGTAGTACCACAAAAAGTTTTTTGCTCAGAATGTAAGAAAGACAACAATTAAAATAATGATTTGTGATACTCAAAAACAAAATAAAGTAATAATTGGATTATTAAATAATGAAATGAATTGATTTTTAAAGATATAGCAAAGAAACACTCAGCCATACATGAAATGTCATAGGAAATGAATGCGGGTCATTTTAGACCCATGTTGTGCATTAACCCTCGTGCTGCCTTCGGGTCACATGACCCAAAGGTTCATAACGAACCATTGTTGTGTTTACCCAATTTTACCCAATACAAAAACAAATAAAAATAATTTTCTTTTAACCATTCCAATGTGGGGGGTCTGAGACAGCCCGACAGTTAAAAGAAAATGCTTCACTTTGTTTTTGTATGAGGTAAATTTGTCGCAATACGACGGTGGGTCACAATGACTGATGGGTCAGAATGACCCGAAGATAACACAAGGGTTAAAGGGGGTAAGCATAGCTTGTGTATCAAAGGGTTAAACAACTTTGCATTAATATTGGTGCAAGCTGTAGCTAGGTGGCTAGCCCTCTACATGACGGAAAGCTAGAGATGGCTCGTCAGCATTGAAATAATGAGCTTCCACGTATCTATGCACATTGGTTTGTAGAGAATTGTACGTTAACACACTTACACACCATGGCTAAGTAACACAAGACATGATTAGTTAGCTAGCTAGTAAGATAGGCTAGCTAGATACAAATGCTACCTAGCTAGCTGCAATAACTCGCTACGTTCCACCAGAAACTGTAAGCTAGCAGTTGGAAACAAAGCTGGAGGTACATACCTATGTCGATTGCAAACCTCTTTGCATTTTCCAAATTCCGAAAGATTTCGTCGGGTGGCAGCGTAATGCTTTTATCCATGCCTTGATTACTCCTGTCAACTCGTTCACATTCCGCCATGATCAGATCTGCTGCGGCTGATCGGCTGTGTTCGTGTGTGCAAGGTTAGGAGTTGGAAGGGTATGGTCCAATCAAAATCAACCCGTACTTCGTGTTCTTGCCCAACATCGTTTCTATCTAGGCAGATGTCGTGACACAGAACAGAGTTGAAGTTTTGTCAAATTTACTGTCGTATAATAATATTTCCAAACAAATAGGTTTATATGAGATGCATATATTGAATATGGCTATGGATACTAAAGAATATATTGTGCTTAGTAAAGTTATGCATTGTGCTTATTAAAGTTCTGTCTTATGATTTAAGAAGTGTGCTCAGGCTTAAACATGGTGTCTCACACATGGTGTGGGAAGCAGGCTGTTCTTTGTGTCTCTATCTCTTCATTTTCAGAAACAACCTTGAAGCCGGGTGGAGACGGCACCCGAGCAGGTGGGACGCGTAGGCAAGAACAACTCCCTGATGCACGAGAGAACAAGCTCAACCCTCTTTTCATCTTTCTGTTTTAATTGCACTGTATAAATATATGCTGGGGAGGGACAGATAGCCAGTTGGACTTCGTGAACCAGCCCAAACTCTGTTGCGGGTAGGGAAACGTAGACAACCCCAGAGCTCTGTACTTGTTGATTTCCAACTGCTGCATTAAAGCTGATATTATCGGACCTCTGCGACTCCAGACCACTCTTTCTAGAACACAGATTTGTGTCATTGCTATCATTACTATCATTACATATTGGAATAGACACAAAATAATTCAATCCTTCAATACCTATGATGAATACATCTTAGACTGAACTAACAACTACATAAATAAATGTGTAGGGTATCATGCTTTCCCATCTCTTTACCGAGAGAGGAGTTGGAACAAAGCAAATTGAACCACGCTGTAGGCCTACATTGGTTGAAATATGTCATTGTTTATTTTGCTTCAGGAATAAGTTTCACAACAAACTGTTGCTCAGAAACCTTTCTTTCTCCAGTGAAAAAATATCAGTACAACAACTTGAAAACAACTTCAAGATACACATAGACCTACACTCAATGAAATGTGCATGTGTGTGCGTGTGTGTGTGGGGGGGATATGCAAAACAATCTTTGAATACTGAATATAATTTCAGACAACTGTTAATTATCTCATTCAAACATGAGAATGTAAATAGTATATTCATGATCACACAAATTCCATTTAAATGTCACTTTTCCTTCACAGAAGGGAATTGTTGAGTGTTTAAAACATAGGTTGCTCTAACCCAGTGGTAAGTGATTCTTGTCAATATGACCAGTGTTTCCACTTTTCCACAGATTTCAAAATAACAGATTTTGAAATACAACATTGGGCTTTCATATGAAGCTAAATCAAATTATCTTCAAAGTCATCGTATGGAAGAATCTGCTAGCACAATATCAATGAAAGATACAGTGACAAAGTAACCTCAAAGAGGTTGATCAAAATATACAGTAGCAGTCAAAAGTTTGGACACATTTTCCCATTATTTTAACTCCCTTAAGAAGTCATTTTGAATGCAATTCATAACAACAGAATTTACTGGTAGGAATCTGAAGACCTCATTCAATGGAGAACAAATATTTCTTCCTTCACTTACAATCTCAGATTAATTTGATCTTTGACCAACATGATCAGTTTGCTGTCCAGTTTGTAGGTCTCTACCATGGCCTCCAGGGGGCGCTGTTGACTGGACTCTTCTCTTTACTGATGCTGTGCTGGGCAGGGGAGCTCAGGTGAGGAAGGTCAGTCTCCCTCCAGTTCTTATCAGAGGATGACTGCCGGCTCTGGAAGTGGCTCAGCAGTCTTCTCTGGGACTCTGTCTCCATCTCCTCCTTGGACAGGAAGTGCACAATCTCTTGGACACACCTGGAGTGACCCTGATTGGTAGGTGCTGAGCAGGAAGAGGAGTTGATTGGCTGTCTCATCTTATTGAAAAAACTGTCATCTCCAAGATTTCAACTCCAGCTTGAAGTCAGGCAGCTGGTTGAAGAGTTCTGGACCCAGGAGAGACTTGAGCAGCTCAATGCTGCTGTTGATACGATCTCTACGTAACTTCTCCACCTGTGGCTTTCTTAGCTGCGAAAGAAACCGAGGGAAACACATTAATAACCTGATTCTGGAGTGTAACATGACTGAAGATCATTACTTTTAAGCAGTTGATGTACATCCATGACATTAGGTCTTCAATTTACCTTGTTGGTGAGAGTCAGGTGCTCCTCAGAGTAGGTTCTTGCTGAAGTGACTGTAGGAGTCATGGCTGGATCTCTGTGTTGTAGAGTTCTCTGTGTAGAGTGAATCTGATTTCTACTGGCTTCATCCCTCATATAGTCCCACATCTCCATATGAATGTGTGGGTCTTGGGCTGGTTGGAGTTTCTCACAGTCTGCAGCCAATGGGAGAGCTTGTGAGGACAATAGTCACATCTCAGGGGAGCAGGTGGAGGGCTGGGGGGGTGATGGAGAGAGACTCACAGAGCGCTGTGTGGATCTGGGAAAGTGGTGACCCTGTAAAGAGATCAGATCTGCTGCCTGATGTTGGGATCAATGACTCTGACAGAGCACACGCTCATCACCTCAACACACACGTGTGATACTGACACACCTCCTTTACATGAGATCTTACAGTGTAACCTGATCAGCTATGAAAATCTTAAAAAACTAGAGAGGGTACAATTTCTGGGGAAATTGTAGGGTGTGCTTGCTTGCGTCGGTTGCACAGGGGTCCGTTTTTGAATGACATTTTTACAACTGATTTCTGTATATTTTATATGAAAATGCATACTTATTATTTATAAAGATTAAATAGATTTAAAAGCATTTTTTTTTGCTGCTCATTTACAACTGAAATACGAGTGAAGTGTAGAATGAAATAGATGTCTTCTCATTTCCCCTGCAAGAGGCAGCCTCATCGTTGAATCAAAACGAATAAATTTGGCAGACCGGTGTAAAAATGGACCTAATCTCTATGACTTAAACGTCATTTTAAGTTTTTCCCTTCTCGTGATATTTTCAGGCATGTAGCCTACTCATTGCATTCATTCATTAATAAAGAACCCCCTTTGAAGATTATTCTACGACGTTACCCGGCAGTAGAAGATGGAATCGCGATTCAGACAGTCCCATCTGCTAACTGAAAATATGCCCCCCAAAACGTAAATAAGCTTGACATTTATTTAGTGGAAAATCGCTCATTCATAAAAAGCTCACTGGTAGCGATCATTGTCAGTAACAACGCAAAATGCGACATAGCCCTGTGTGGAGAAGCTGCCCCGGTAAATTGTACTACTACGGTACAGTACTAGTAGACTACTGCTGTGTTCGTCTTGGTAGCGATTGCGTTGGTTGAATTGGATTTAACGTTCCGTTGTACGGTTTAGGCTGAAATAAATTATTTTCATGAACAGATTGACAACGTTTAGGCTGTGGCAATGAAGTTCAGGTTAGTAGTTAGATAGACTTTTGATTTAAGTAAGGGGAGTGCCGAACATGTTCTGTCGCCGTTTGACTTCCTACAGCTGTGTAGATGTTTTTGTAGTGTCTCGCGTAGGCTACAGCGTTGCAGTGAGCAACACTGGTTTGAAACCACAGGTAATGATCATTTCACCCACAAATCGTTTACTTGTAATGTAATGTCATAATAAATCCTACAACGAAAATGTATTTGTGAGGAATGTTTATTTTAAAGATTGAAAACAGATGCATCATAGACCACTCATGATGCTAATGCTTCAGTGAAATAGTAGACTACCGTTTCCAAAAGTAGATGTGGGCCTACTTCCTTAATAATATCAGCTAATATTGTACATTACATTTCATAATTGTGTTTCACATCACAAAGTAAAATGAGTAAATAGTTATCACCCTGGCCTCTTTGCTTGTGGCGTTCCTGCAGCTGCCTTGCAGTAAAGCTATAGTTAGCCTAGCTATCCCCCAAGTTAACAGATGTGAAACGAATGTTCTGCTACAGGTAGTCACGCGTGTTTTCGTGACGTTAGTGACGTAGTGACGTTAGTAACGTCAGTGACTGTGGCTAGCAAATTAGCCACCGTTAGCTTCACTTTTCACCACAAAAACGCAATTTCTACTTAAACCATGCAACGGAACGTAAATAAAAATACAACCAACGCAATCGCTACCAAGACGAACCTTTTGACACCGCCGTTGTTTATGTAGTCCAAATATTGACTGATCCTTAGGGGGGCGAAAATATACAATAACTAGAAACGGCTGTTCCTGCGAAACAGCAGTGAGAATGCTGAAAACCTGAATGGGGATAGCTGACCATGCTAAAAAAGCTGAAAATAGTGAAAATAGTGAAGGTATTTTTGAAAGGGGCTGGAGCAGCATTCCAACAATGATTTGAAAGGATTTACCATTACTTTTAAAGGGAGAATAATTTGCACAAAAACCTTAATATTTTAAAAAGTATAAAAGTGAGAAATGAGAAAATACCCGCAAGCTGAAATGAATTTCAAAAATGTGTGAGTCACACAAAAGAGGCAGTGTGGAAGCTGAACTGCATCATCTTAACAAAGCTAAGAGCTAAAATAGCCTACAATGTGGGAGAAGCTGAAAGCTGAACTGTTAAACAGAAGAAGAAGTAGGCTAGCTAGTCATAACAAGAATATTATCGTTTTAACAGATTAAATTATAGTTGGGATAGTATTAGCAGTAGCAGATGTAGCCTATGCGTTTACTCGGCTTTCTTAGTTGGATTCAATGTGTTGATGGAATGAAACATACAGCAGTAGGGCCGATACAGGAAGACACGGCGACACTTTGTTGCAGAAGGATGATGGTGCAAGTTTTGTCCGTGGAGCATACAACGATTAATAAAAAAGAATCATGTAGACGTGTTTATTGAGTAATCGCATAACTAATTACACATGTAAACGGAGTAATCGTATTATTGGCATAAACCGACAATTGCTAGTAATCGTGTTTCTCATGGTCAAGTAAACGTACCAATCACCTGTGTGAGAGACTGAGTGGTGCGTGTCTGTCGTTACGGTGATGGTGCAGCTATGATTGCTAACGCGCTGAGGGCATAGAATAAGAGAAATGTAGCTAGAATCCACACCTCAAACAAGATAACCTAGACGCAAAACTGTACGTCCAATCCAAAATCTAAGGATATTTTCCGAGACCCAAGACTCTGCCGAAACCAGAGATATTCTTTATATGTCTGTGCAGTCAGAAATACGACTCTACCTGCAGTTTCAAAAACGTGTTCCTTTTGCTTTCCTGGTGCTTGTTTGTTTGGTTGCCACGGTGATGGCGCAGCTGTGATAGCTAACGAGCTAGGCAGAGAGAAAAACGAACATTTACCTAGCATCCACACCTCAAACAAGTTGACCTAGACGCAAAACTATACGTCCAATCCAAAATATAAGGATATTTTCCGAGACCCAAGACTCTGCCGAAACCAGAGATGTCCTTTATATGTCTGTGCGGTCAGAAATACGACTCTATCGGCAGTTTCAAAATCTTGTTCTCTAATCTAGTATGCTGAAGTAGTTACGTTTGAAAGAGGAGGAAGCTTTTTAATGATTTGAAAGGATTTACCATTACTTTTAATGGGAGAATAATTTGCACAAAAATCTTAATGTCTTAAAAAGTATAAAAGTGAGAAATACCAAAAGTCATAGCCATCATCTCCTGAAGGAGCTGAACGTTTTGATACAAAAGTTGTAGGAATCGGTTAAAGTATGCAGAACGAGTTAAAGGCCAAAAAACGGCGGAAGAACTAAGAAGTTGAAAAACAATAGTGAGAATGCTGAACAGCATTCTCACAACTAGAAACGGCTGTTCCTGCGAAACAGCAGTGAGAATGCTGAAAACCTGAATGGGGATAGCTGACCATGCTAAAAAAGCTGAAAAGTGAAAATTTAGTAGAAAGTTATAAGCTGAAGCTTCAAAGCAACCGAAAGGTATTTTTGAAAGGGTCTGGAGCAGCATTCCAACAATGATTTGAAAGGATTTACCATTACTTTTAAAGGGAGAATAATTTGCACAAAAACCTTAATATTTTAAAAAGTATAAAAGTGAGAAATGAGAAAATACCCGCAAGCTGAAATGAATTTCAAAAATGTGTGAGTGACACAAAAGAGGCAGTGTGGAAGCTGAACTGCATCATCTGCATCATCTTAACAAAGCTAAGAGCTAAAATAGCCTACAATGCGGGAGAAGCTGAAAGCTGAACTGTTAAACAGAAGAAGTAGGCTAGCTAGTCGGAACAAGAATATTATCGTTTTAACAGCTGAAATTATAGTTGGGATAGTAATAGCAGTAGCAGATGTAGCCTACCATTGAGTGCGTTTACTCGGCTTTCTTAGTAGGATTCAATGTGTTGATGGAATGAAACATACAGCAGTAGAACCGATACAGGAAGACACGGCGACACTTTGTTGCAGAAGGATGATGGTGCAAGTTTTGTCCGTGGAGCATACAACGATTAATAAAAAAGAATCATGTAGACGCGTTTATTGAGTAATCGCATAACTAATTACACATGTAAACGGAGTAATCGTATTATTGGCATAAACCGACAATTGCTAGTAATCGGGTTTCTCATGGTCAAGTAAACGTACCAATCACCTGTGTGAGAGACTGAGTGGTGCGTGTCTGTCGTTACGGTGATGGTGCAGCTATGATTGCTAACGCGCTGAGGGCAGAGAATAAGAGAAATGTAGCTAGAATCCACACCTCAAACAAGATAACCTAGACGCAAAACTGTACGTCCAATCCAAAATATAAGGATATTTTCCGAGACCCAAGACTCTGCCGAAACCAGATATATTCTTTATATGTCTGTGCAGTCAGAAATACGACTCTACCTGCAGTTTCAAAAACGTGTTCCTTCTGCTTTCCTGGTGCGTGTTTGTTTGGTTGCCACGGCGATGGAGCAGCTGTGATCGCTAACGAACTGGGCAGAGAGAATAACTAATGTAGATAGAATCCACACCTCAAACAAGTTAACCTAGACGCAAAACTGTACGTCCAATCCAAAATCTAATGATATTTTCCGAGACCCAAGACTCTGCCGAAACCAGAGATATTCTTTATATGTATGTGCAGTCAGAAATACGACTCTAACTGCAGTTTCAAAAACGTGTTCCTTTTGCTTTCCTGGTGCTTGTTTGTTTGGTTGCCACGGTGATGGCGCAGCTGTGATAGCTAACGAGCTAGGCAGAGAGAAAAACGAACATTTACCTAGCATCCACACCTCAAACAAGTTGACCTAGACGCAAAACTATACGTCCAATCCAAAATATAAGGATATTTTCCGAGACCCAAGACTCTGCCGAAATCAGAGATGTCCTTTATATGTCTATGCGGTCAGAAATACGACTCTACCGGCAGTTTCAAAATCTTGTTCCTTCTTGCTTTCTCTGACTGATTTTACTCACCTCTCCATTGAAGTTAGTGAGAGAATTTGAAAGGCTGCTCTCGCTTCAAGGCTCATAGCTGAAAATCTGTAAATGTGAGCTCTTTAATAGTTACATTGGCTGAAAGAGGACAATTTTTCCTACATTTTAAGGTATAACTTGTTTCTGTAAGTTAAACTATATGAACATTAGAGGAATTTGTTTGACAAATTAGTTGAATATCAGAAAAAGAGCAGCAAGCAGTGTGCCACTCTGCTTGCTGCTCATTCATAAAAATCAAGAAGGAGCAAACATTTTAATGTATTTCAAACTGTCATAATTCAAAATTGGCTGAACATTTGAAAAAGCTGAATCATTTGGGAATAGCTGAATGTCTTGTGAACATTTTAAAGGTTGAATGGTGTCTCTAGCTGAAAGTAAGCTGAAGTAGTTACGTTTGAAAGAGGAGGAAGCTTTTTAATGATTTGAAAGGATTTACCATTACTTTTAATGGGAGAATAATTTGCACAAAAACCTTAATGTCTTAAAAAGTATAAAAGTGAGAAATACCAAAAGTCATAGCCATCATCTCCTGAAGGAGCTGAACGTTTTGATACAAAAGTTGTAGGAATCGGTTAAAGTATGCAGAACGAGTTAAAGGCCAAAAAACGGCAGAAGAACTGAGAAGTTGAAAAACAATAGTGAGAATGCTGAACAGCATTCTCACAATAAATATTTATGTAAGAGAACAAAGGTTGTGCTCTCGCCGAAGGCTTGAGCACACCCAATGAACACATCATTGATAAAGTCACATATTATGCTATCTTGGTTAACTTATTTTGATGTTAAAAAGTTCTGTAAACCATGTGATTCAGACGGTTGCAGGTTCGATTCCCGGAATTGCACCATGACATTGTGCCCTTGGGCAAGGCACTTCACTCTACTTGTCTAGGGGGAATGTCCCTGTACTTACTATAAATCACTCTGGATAAGAGTGTCTGCTAAATGCCTGAAATGTAAATGTGAAATGCTTGGACAGATAAGATACATACCATTTATGTCATGATTTAAAATGAATCTAAGAAGCTTTTATAGTCAATATTAGTTTAGTCCATTTAAGTAAAAGTGGTCTCTAAACTCTTTAAGTTTATTTATTCTCAGGGAGATGTTAGCCATCTTGAGGTCCAGATGTAGCAGATGTGTTGAGTGTCTTGTAGTGTGAGTAGTGTGAGTAGAGAACTGCTCTGAGTTTCCCACACTGAGTCCTGTGTCCTGTGGTCAATGTACTACAAAAGAGGTTCAGGACACTGAATGGAGCTCTAGTAACGCTATTGGCTCTATGTTGTAGAATATACACAGAGCCTGACGACACAGAAGGAACACAAAAATGATATCAACTTTTTCAGTTTCAGCACACAACTGTAAAGACAAAATTATTTGGTTACGTTAATATTTTGAAACTGAAACTACTAAACACTGTAGTCTATTTAGCACAAAACAGAGTGAGCCAGAGGAACCTGAGCAAAAGTGACACCATGAAAATGCAAAGGATTTCAACATTTACCTCTCGCTCTTCTTGGAGTGTGTGTGTAATCCACCAGACAGTCTGGTGGTGGTGAGACAGGATGCTAAAGACACTGAACTGTGACTCTGCTCTCCAGAGCTTTCCCACACTTTGCTCATTGAGGAAGCTTCTACAGAACAATGGAAGTGTGCCTTGTTTAATGTTAATTCATCTCCTCACAAGCAGCCAGCTAAAGCCCTCTCGGGATTATGATAAATATGAGTCAATTAGAAAGGTGATGCACACCAATATTTTGGCATGTGAACTAGGTTGAAACATACACTTTAATTGATGGGCGCTTCTTGTCAACAAGCATATTCACGGCTCCATTTTGAAAAGACAACCTTCTGAATTTTTTCAGTTAAAAATAAATAGTATAAGATAAATAGTGTGGGATGCATTGTCCATCCCATGTTGGAGATTTAGTTATAGGACAATTAAACATCAAACTGTAACATTGTAAATAATTCAGTACACATGGATAATCACTTCAGGACTATTAATTTAGTATATTTAACGAAGTTAAGATGATAAGGATGGCAGAACCTACAAGACATTGTGGAATTTTGTCAACAAAATTCCTTTCCCCATGACCCCTAGGGTTTAGGTCTGAATCTATAATCCCATAGAGGGTCTGTGAGTGAGTTTTCCTCAGTTTCCCACACTCTATTCATTCATTGTCATCAATGAGGGAACAAAAGAAGTGTGTCTTATTACGCATCACATTCACCATGGGACTAAGACTAGACTGTCTAGTCTTAGTCTAGTCAGTGATGGGTAGTCTAGTCTATGAGAAAGACAATTCAACTAATGACACACGAATGTAAGCTTTAGTGTTTTGTTATTTTTCTCATGAAGGTAGAGAAGCATAAAAAGGACTGGTAAAACAGAGAAGGTTTTGAACTGCAGTCTGTCTATATTTCATTTGACAAGACTTCTTAGTTTGATAGAGTGTTTGTTATGTTGATGTTAGTTGCATCACTGTGGTGCATTCCAGGGATGTTATATTTGCAATATTTGTCAAACACAATTTAGTTTTGCACTCGTTAACACTTTCGGAAGACTACCCCAAGAAAAACACCTCTCTCTGGTAAAATAATCCATCATATCGATCACCCTGTGTGTTAAATGTATGAAGGAATGACTGGAACAGGTAAAGCCATGATGATATTGGATTCCTAAACTGTAGCCTATTTAAAGATGTTGAGCGTGTGCTCTGTCAGTCATTGATCCCAACATCAGGCAGCAGATCTGATCTCTTTACAGGGTCACCACTTTCCCAGATCCACACAGCGCTCTGTGAGTCTCTCTCCATCACCCCCCCAGCCCTCCACCTGCTCCCCTGAGATGTGACTATTGTCCTCCCAAGCTCTCCCATTGGCTGCAGACTGTGAGAAACTTCAACCAGCCCAAGACTCACACATTCATATGGAGATGTGGGACTATATATAGGAGGGATGAAGCCAGTAGAAGCCAGATTCACTCTACACAGAGAACTCTACAACACAGAGATCCAGCCATGACTCCTACAGTCACTTCAGCAAGAACCTACTCTGAGGAGCACCTGACTCTCACCAACAAGGTAAATTGAAGACCCAATGTCACAGACTTACATCAACTGCTAAATAGTAATGATCTTTATTCATGTTACACTCCAGAATCAGGTTATTAATGTGTTTCCTCTCTTTCTTTTGCAGCTTAGAAAGCCACAGGTGGAGAAGTTACGTAGAGATCGTATCAACAGCAGCATTGAGCAGCTCAAGTCTCTCCTGGGTCCAGAACTCTTCAACCAGCAGCCTGACTCCAAGCTGGAGAAAGCTGACATCCTGGAGATGACAGTTTCTTTATTGAGCCGCCTGCAGCCAATCAGCTCCTCTTCCTGCTCTGCATCTGCCAATCAAGGTCACTCCAGGTGTGTCCAAGAGATGATACACTTCCTGTCCAAGGAGGAGATGGAGACAGAGTCCCAGAGAAGACTGCTAAGCCACTTCCAGAGCCTGCAGTCATCCTCTGATAAGAACAGGAGGGAGACTGACCTGCCTCGGCTGAGCTCCCCAGCCCAGCACAGCATCAGTAAAGAGAAGAGTCCAGTCAACAGCGCCCCCTGGAGGCCCTGGTAGAGACCTAAAGATCGGATGTCCTCTGCTTCAGTGGATCATGTTGGTCTGAATGAGTTTCATCCTCAATCTTTGCTTCGAGGTTGTAAATGCTTTTACTGACTTATATTCAATATTTGAATATGTTCTAGATGTCCTTGTATTGCAAATGAGGGATTCTGATGTGTCATTTAAACATCACTTTAATTTCTCTGAAATGTTTTTTTCTATGTAGCCTCCAGTAGGAGAAATTACAGTCTTTGTATTTATTACAAAGTGAATATGCTGTATGTCTGTTCCCTGTAGGAATGTTTCATAATGTTTGCTGCCTTGTTGAGAGACGTTTATGCTTATGCCAAATAAGCTTGTGTATTTCATACAAATATTATTATTGTAAGAAATGCACATCCGATCAGATATTTTCACGTTCTCTGCTTACAAACTATGTCTGTGTTTTAGACAGACAAAATGTATTCATCTCTGTTTAGAGATTGTAAAAAATACATGGATGCTCGTTATACACTCTGTGAGTGAATCAGCATCTGGCCCCTTCAGTGAAGGCCCTGTTTTGTTTAAAAAACTGGATTTACAAATGGAATGTATTCGTCCTGAAAAATCAATTCAATGCGAATAAAAACAATCACAGAATATTTGTTTGCTGACTTCATTGATCGTTTATAGTTTGTACACATAATCTGTTTGGTCCAGAATACCCTTTGTAGCCTACTTGAACAGTTAGAAATATGATAAAAGAAATGGTTCGGAATCCGTAAAAATCTATCACCTAACCAAAGTGTGTTGATGCGTAGCCTACAGTAAATAATACACAAGCCATCATATGTTATCTCATCTTTGTCATAGTTATGTTATGATTAATCTCTAAATGGCAATGAAGCCTGTGCATGATGTCTAAATAAAACATACAACCTCACTGATGGTGTAGGTTAAGCACACATCGAAGGATAGCCTATCACAATCAACAGTCAACAACGACGAGTAGTCAATCAATAAAGTTCTAGTTTCTATCAATAGCCCAAAACACTAAAAGACCTAAGTTGATGATGGGCGTAACGACATATATAGGCTTTTATTTTATCATATTACCTAACTTTGGCCTCGCATTTAATAATGTTGTTGGGCTTGTTGGTGCTCTTTCCAATCTTCACTTTTATGGTGAAAACATTGGGTTTGTAGCAAGGTGCAGTTAATTTAATATTCGACATTCAACATTCGTCTCACATTCGGGAAACGCTAGTTTGCAGCGTCGTGTTAGGGACCGTGTTTAAACTACCCATAACATTTTTTTGACACAATTTTGAAAAAGTAATTAAGATTTGCGAGGATTTAGCTATTTTCAGAGATTAGCGATTTTCTATCATTGTATTTAAAAACGTAATAGAAAAATTAAAGGCTGTGGAAGTATACTAGACATTGTTAGAATACTCTGGTGTCCCTTTGAGGTT
Source organism: Osmerus eperlanus (assembly GCF_963692335.1). Classification (NCBI taxonomy): domain Eukaryota; kingdom Metazoa; phylum Chordata; class Actinopteri; order Osmeriformes; family Osmeridae; genus Osmerus; species Osmerus eperlanus. The sequence goes on along the minus strand of NC_085018.1, from coordinate 13,789,037 downwards.
TTATATTCATAAAAATATTATAAAAGTAATAATTTTTCAAAATGGTGTTGGTAGTTTTCACCCGGTCCCTACGCGTCTTAAGACGCTCGACATTCAGGGACAAATGTCGAATGTCGAATATGAAACTAACTTCACCTCGGTGTGTTTTGTTTCGTTTTCACATTGCCATATTCAAATAATCGAGGCTTGCATGAGGGAATATGGTAGTCGCTCCGTAATACTGTAAATCCAAAACCAATCTGTTAATTTAGTCACTATATCAACTAGAGTTTAACCCTCGTGCTGCCTTCGGGTCACATGACCCAAAGGTTCATAATGAACCATCGTTGTGTTTACCCAATTTTACCCAATACAAAAACAAATTAAAATAATTTTCTTTTAACCTTTGCAATGTGGGGGGTCTGAGACAGCCTAGCTGTTAAAAGAAAATGCTTCACTTTGTCTTTGTATGCAGTAAATCTGTCGCAATACGACGGTGGGTCACAATGACTGATGGGTCAGAATGACCCGAAGATAACACAAGGGTTAAGGTGATTTTTTTTTATTGACCTCTTTACAAAATGACACCGTAAACGTGATGTTTCTTGATTGCAAGGGTTTCGATTGGTTCATCATAGGTAGTTTATCTGACTAGTGGTGTTATTATTAGTTGAAGTATCATTATCTACTTTTAAAATTGACATTTTGATGAACCCAGCGATGTGTTCTCTACAAAACCATCAAGTTGTGAGTATATGTGATAGAATGGAGGAAATTAGGTTAGATTTGCTTTACAAATGTATTTTACTTCAAACATAAAACAACATAACACGTAATTCCCTTTGTGTTCATACAATACAGCACAATAAACAACTTAAGAATCTGTATCATCATACATAACTCATCCTTTTCAAAATGAAGGCAGGGGTGTGAATGCTCTTGCAACCTTTTACTGAGGCAGTATTTCTAATATTCGAATTCATACCTGAAAGCACTCGGTCAACATTTTCACAGAAAGAATAGAGCAGTTTAATAGCTGCTTATAAAAATGCACACAATGCATTAAAAAGGCATCAGCAGCTTTACATGAAGTGCAAAACTTCTAAAAAAGGGCACAGACCTATTGTACGTGTTATGGTCTGGTTAGATATACAGGGAGGCCAACACTTGGGTGGAAACACTCCACAGGATATCTTCCAGCACCAGAACAACAACAACTGGAGCTATATATGTACATGGATAGTGCAATAGGCAGGGTAGGGTCTGTGACAGCAACTGTCGGAAGAAGCGACAGATCCGCCAGTCACATGGCCTAAATTATAGACTCTCATCATCTGGTTGAAAAACAGAGTCACAATTATCCTCAGAACTTTGAACTCTGCTTCCGGGCTTTTTCTCCAGGTCACTGTTGGAGGCACAGGGGAGCCAGGTCGTCCTCTGAGCCAGGGAAGAGACGCAGGATGTCCCTGGAACACTTGGAGTAGCCGTTGTGGGACAACAAGGCCTTCCTTAGAGTGAAGAATGAGGCCGTCTTCTCCAAGAGGTCGGAGGTAGGGATCCCGTTCTGGAGATGTTCTGCCAGAATGGCCTTCAGCTTCTCCACTCCAATGCTGCACCTCCTCTCCAGCATGTTGAGTTTACACCTGATAGAAACAAGACAACTGTCAACACCTCTTCACTCACACCCAACTTCCTGTTGTCTCTGACAGCATCTCTGTCTAGGACAGGAGGATGTCGTTAAACTGAACTTACCTGAGGTGCACCTGGGGCTGCTGCTCCTTCAAGCTGTCCTGAAGAGTGATGTCCAGGTAGGCTGACATTTTCTGATTTTGGTCTGAGTTGGCAGCTTTTCTAGAAATGAGTCAAAATTGTACTTTTGGTGTCCTACGTCAAAAGTTGTTCAGAGGATTAGAGTTGAAGTGACCGCTTGCTGCACTCAGTTGATGTTGCTTGCCTTGTGGATGTTCAGAGGACCTTCACTAGAGAGCTCTCCATCTCCTCTCTGTATTTATGCTCATCCCGCTCCATGTGTCAAGATCTTCAGCCAATCAGAGGGCTCTAATCTAGGGACAATAGTCTGTGGGAATAGAATGACAGGTGGGAAGTTGCTCCCCAAGCCATATGGTAATAAGGTCTGTCAGGCTAATTCCTGGGAAATATCTGTGCTAGGACTAAGTTCGTACCATATAGTAATGCTTTACAGTGAAATAGTCCAAACCCACACACTGATGTGTTCATGTGATTCATATTCTGGACCTGTAGAAAGCAAAAAAGATATATTTACGACAATTAACAAAAACATTGCAGTGGGGGTCACACTGCCTCCTAGCCCAGCCTGAATCCTGCATGGGAACAGTCTGAAGGCTTTGTGGGAACAGACACACTTCTATTGTCTGGGGGGTTGAGCAGGCTGCATACAGAAGTGTGGGAAGCCGTGTGTCCCTGTGGCTCCCAGCCCCAGAGAGAGGAGGGCGTGTGACTGGGGCACGCTCAGCCTTGTGCAGGGAGCCAGCTGTGGAAGCTGAAGGCAAGGAAGTGTGCTGCCTGGGGCTGCAGGATCCACAGGAGGAAACCAGCACCAGCTCACAGCTGCACAGCCCAGCAGAAGCACAGTACCTGGAAGCCCAAGGCAGTTCAATACAGGGAGCTCATACGTATATACTCAATACAATCTCGAATGTGAGTGGATATAAGAGAGAAACAGACTTAAAACCTTTTAAGGAGTGAGTTATTTTTCCAAAACGGAAGCTAGCTAGTTTTAGTCAGCTTCCGTTACCTAGCAACCTAGCATACTTGTAGCAATGCTACTACCTGCTAGTGTTACTTGTTAGCCTCCTAATTGTAAATTTTGAAGCCATACTATAGCGTTTGTCATATAGTTTTTGTCTATCGGAAAATAGTCGGTTGGAATGTTCAGAATCACATATGTGTGACGCTACTCCTTAACGGGTTAATATTCACAGCAAAAAACACACATTTATGTATTTTCATTAAAAGTGGTGAATAAAATTGAATAAGATATTCTGTATTGGTATATCTTCTAATGCACCATGAAGGTAAAAACAAAAATATATTAAAGGGATATCAAGAGGATCAAATATTTGTGACTGAGGATTAGGTAACACTGTAAGATCTCATGTAAAAGAGCTGAGCCAGTATCACACGTGTGTGTTGAGATGATGAGCGTGTGCTCTGTCAGAGTCATTGATCCCAACATCAGGCAGCAGATCTGATCTCTTTACAGGGTCACCACTTTCCCAGATCCACACAGCGCTCTGTGAGTCTCTCTCCATCACCCCCCCAGCCCTCCACCTGCTCCCCTGAGATGTGACTATTGTCCTCCCAAGCTCTCCCATTGGCTGCAGACTGTGAGAAACTTCAACCAGCCCAAGACTCACACATTCATATGGAGATGTGGGACTATATATAGGAGGGATGAAGCCAGTAGAAGCCAGATTCACTCTACACAGAGAACTCTACAACACAGAGATCCAGCCATGACTCCTACAGTCACTTCAGCAAGAACCTACTCTGAGGAGCACCTGACTCTCACCAACAAGGTAAATTGAAGACCTAATGTCATGGATGTACATCAACTGCTTAAAAGTAATGATCTTCAGTCATGTTACACTCCAGAATCAGGTTATTAATGTGTTTCCCTCGGTTTCTTTCGCAGCTAAGAAAGCCACAGGTGGAGAAGTTACGTAGAGATCGTATCAACAGCAGCATTGAGCTGCTCAAGTCTCTCCTGGGTCCAGAACTCTTCAACCAGCAGCCTGACTCCAAGCTGGAGAAAGCTGACATTCTGGAGATGACAGTTTCTTTATTGAGCTGCCTGCAGCCAATCAGCTCCTCTTCCTGCTCTGCATCTGCCAATCAGGGTCAGTCCAGGTGTGTCAAAGAGATGCACAGGTGCACTTCCTGTCCAAGGAGGAGATGGAGACAGAGTCGCAGAGAAGACTGCTGAGCCACTTCCAGAGCCAGCAGTCATCCTCTGATAAGAACAGGAGGGAGACTGACCTGCCTCAGCTGAACTCCCCAGCCCAGCACAGCATCAGTAAAGAGAAGAGTCCAGTCAACAGCGCCCCCTGGAGGCCCTGGTAGAGACCTACAGACTGCATCTCTACTCCCAGAGATTAACATTGGCTAAAACATTATTGACAAGTGAAGATGATGTTCTGTATGAACAGAAAGATTGCCGATTTTGTTATTGATCGTTACAATCTGAAGCTTTTATGGTTACCCAAACTGGGCATTATTCATTGAATCTCTCTGAGATTTCCTCTGATCTGTTCAAAGGTCAGCAAATCTCTTCAGGATATTCCTGAATTTCACACTACATTTTTGTAGTATTGATTTTGATGTGCATCTCTGTGAAGTTTGCACCAGTTTGTTTCTATGTAAACTTACAGTAAGTGATACATTATCACTGTTCCTTCATGAGGATTATTTACCCAAAATGGGTATCAATGTTATCATCTTTCTGTGATTATTGTTAAATGATCTGTTTCAGGATCAATATATTTACTCAGACTATGAATAACTTTGAAATATTTCTATTGAGGAATATCAAGTTTTCTTCTGTTCATGTTGGACAGATCTTTGTCTTTCAAAAAGATAGTTGTTTAATATGTTTACTCTACTCTGTTAGAGTACAGTAGCTACCAAGCATATATTTTAATATGCATGGTGAAAGGAGAACATTATTTTCTCTGTAAACTTACTGTTTATGCTAGACAGATCATTTTCCTTTTGTAAAGACAGACCTTCAATATATATCCTCTACTCTGTTAGAGTACTTATTATGCATATATTTTATGTGTGAAGAAAGGAAAACATTATTTTCTCTGCAAACTAACTGTTTATGTTAAATAGTTCTGTGTCTTTTGTAAAGACAGATGTTCAATATATATCCTCTACTCTGTTAGAGTACCTTGTGTCTTGGAGACGTGTCCAAGTTATGTTGTGATGTTTAATCACTGTTTGCCTCATGTTGAGGTATCTATGATGATGTGACTCTCTGAGTCAATTTGAATAAATACAATCAACTGAATCTTTCTGGTCCTTGTGCAAAACTCTATTACTATTACAAAGATTTTAGGTTCACCTTTTGCTGGTCAAAAACGAATATACAGTACAATCAATAATGCAAGCCTGAAGACCTTGTATTTTCAAGTGCTAGTTAAATGAATATACCACCAAGATACATTCACACAAAAAGAAATATAGCACTGATTTGATGATAATATTCAAATGCTTCAATAAAGTTACAATATTTGTGGTTAAAAAAAAGATGAACAGGATCACACATTCTTGTGAAAAAATATTGATCTTTTATAGATCTAAACTGCTTCAGTGTGATACATCTTTATGACTTCATAGCTATTTTACTCTATAAGTTGAAGCTTTTTCAAATAAATATCAACAGCCTTTTATCAGTACTCACAGATACAGCTCAAAAACGGTTTCATAGTATTGTACTCCAGATTGTACAGAGGGGTCACCCTTCATATCTTATGAGATGTGCAATAAGACACACTTCTATTTTTCCTTAATTGAAAGCAGGGTGTGGGAAACTGAGGAAAACTCACTCACAGACCCCCTATGGGACAATAGATACAGACCCCAGTCCTGGAGGTTAGAGGTCAGAGAGAAGGAGAGGGGGGAGTCTCCATTCTAGACCTTCTTTTACATTCAATACATTTACATTTACATTTAGTCATTTAGCAGACGCTCTTATCCAGAGCGACTTACAGTAAATACAGGGACATACCCCCGAGGCAAGTAGGGTGAAGTGCCTTGCCCAAGGACACAACGTCAGTTGGCATGACCGGGAATCGAACTGGCAACCTTCGGATTACTAGCCCGATTCCCTCACCGTTCAGCCACCTGACTCCCAAAACAAAACTATTTAGCACTTCAGGGTTGGACAACAATCTGATTTTGATGAATACAACGAAACACTTAATTTAGAACATTTACGTAAAACATATACATTCTGTGTGAAGTAGTTTTTATGTAATATATTTTAATCTATGTGTTTTCCTAATCAAACATGTTATTTTAGTGGAATTTCTCTGTTTTAAGCTTGTAGCACCATCTAGGCTACAAGATAAACAACTCTGTAGGTATTTGATTGTTACACAATCAGGTGCTTGTTCATAATAGCAGGAACAGTCACCTTAATAAGTTGAGATGTAAACAAACATCAACAAAGTTACCTTATCCTCACATATCACTATTTAGCTCATTCTATACAAATGTATTTACCTCCTGCAGCTCAGCCAGGGATGGGGTCATTGGTAACTGCTTGGATGGAGATGAATTAGCATTGAACAAGGCACACGTGTATTGTTCTGTATAAGATCCCTCAATGAGCAGAGTGTGGGAAAGCTCTGGAGAGCAGAGTCACAGTTCAGTGTCTTTAGCATCCTCAGTCTCACCACTACCAGACTGTCTCTATGGGGAATTGGCACACTTTAGGAGGAGGAATAACAATTATCCTTCAAAGGAATTTCAGGCTGATGTCATCTGTCAGCCAAGAATGTCATACATTTACACAAGAAGAGTGTTCCTATTTAACTAACACCAAAAATTGTGTGACCAAATTGAGAATATACACCTGATAGTATATTACTTTTTGGCTGTTTTATGATATTCTTCTTTTTTTTTATCACTCTAACTTTATTAATGCTTGTTGTGGAGATTGTCCCACAGTATTAGCCAGTAGTTTTCTTTACCTCCAGATGGCCAGATGGTCTGTGACGTCAGGCTCTGTCTATTCTACAAGACAGAGCCGATAGCGTCACTAGAGCTCCATTCAGTGTCCTGAACCTCTTTTGTAGTACATTGACCACAGGACACAGGACTCAGTGTGGGAAACTCAGAGCAGTTCTCTACTCACACTAGGCACACTACAAGACGCTCAACACATCTGCTACATCTGGACCTCAAGATGGCTAACATCTCCCTGAAAATAAACAAACTTAAAGTGTTTAAAGACCACTTTTACTGAAATGGACTAAACTAAAAACTAATTTTAAAAAGTATGTACCTGATATTGACTACATGAGCTTCTTAGATTTATTAAGAGTTATGAGTTATGGCAGTAAATTCAGAATGTAAACAAATCAACTGTCTCACATGCTTTTAAGAACTATTTACGATTATGATGAACTCACCATCATTTAAAAAAATAATTACTTGAAAAAGGATAGAAGATAACGCCATGTATGCATGCTTCTCATAACTACAGTAAAGATTAAGTTACATTGGAAAATGTAACATTAAGGAGGTGTGTCAGTATCACACGTGTTGAGATGATGAGCGTGTGCTTTGTCAGAGTCATTGATCCCAACATCAGGCAGCAGATCTGATCTCTTTACAGGGTCACCACTTTCCCAGATCCACACAGCGCTCTGTGAGTCTCTCTCCATCACCCCCCCCCCCCCAGCCCTCCACCTGCTCCCCTGAGATGTGACTATTGTCTTCCCAAACTTTCCCATTGGCTGCAGACTGTGAGAAACTCCAACCAGCCCAAGACCCACACATTCATATGGAGATGTGGGACTATATATAGGAGGGATGAAGCCAGTAGAAATCAGATTCACTCTACACAGAGAGTTCTACAACACAGAGATCCAGCCATGACTCCTACAGTCACTTCAGCAAGAACCTACTCTGAGGAGCACCTGACTCTCACCAACAAGGTAAATTGAAGACCCAATGTCACAGATTACATCAACTGCTAAATAGTAATGATCTTTATTCATGTTACACTCCAGAATCAGGTTATTAATGTGTTTCCTCTCTTTCTTTTGCAGCTTAGAAAGCCACAGGTGGAGAAGTTACGTAGAGATCGTATCAACAGCAGCATTGAGCAGCTCAAGTCTCTCCTGGGTCCAGAACTCTTCAACCAGCAGCCTGACTCCAAGCTGGAGAAAGCTGACATTCTGGAGATGACAGTGTCTTTATTGAGCCGTCTGCAGCCAATCAACTCCTCTTCCTGCTCAGCACCGACAAATCAGGGTCACTCCAGGTGTGTCCAAGAGATGGTGCACTTCCTGTCCAAGGAGGAGATGGAGACAGAGTCCCAGAGAAGACTTCTGAGCCACTTCCAGAGCCAGCAGTCATCCTCTGATAAGAACAGGAGGGAGACTGACCTGCCTCAGCTGAACTCCCCAGCCCAGAACAGCATCAGTAAAGAGAAGAGTCCAGTCAACATCGCCCCCTGGAGGCCCTAGTAGAGACCTAAAGACTGCAACTCTACTCCCAGACATGACCATGTTGGTCAGAGATTAACATTACCAACAACATTATTGACAACTGAAGATGATGTTCTGTATGAACAGAACGATTGCTGATTTTGTTATTGATCATTACGATCTGAAGCTTTTATGGTTCTTTGTAAGGACATTTACCCAAACTGGGCATTATTCATTGAATCTCTCTGAGATTTCCTCTGATCTGTTCAAAGGTCAACAAATCTCTTCAGGATATTCCTTGAATTTCACACTACATTTTTGTAGTATTAATTTTGATGTGCATCTCTGTGAAGTTTGCACCAGTTTGTTTCTGTGTAAACTTAAGTGATACATTATCACTGTTCCTTCATGATGATTATTTACCCAACATGGGTATCACTGTTATCATATTCCTGTGATTATTGTTACTGTAACCGATCTGTTTCAAGATCAATATATTTACTCAGACTTTGAATAACTTCAAATTTCTATTGAGGAATATCAAGTTTTCATTGTCAAACTTCTGTTCATGTTGGACAGATCTTTGTCTTTCAAAAAAATAATTATTTAATATGTTTCCTCTACTCTGTTAGAGTACAGAACCTACTCAGCATATGTTTAAATATGCATGGTGAAGGAGAACATTATTTTCTCTGTAAACTTACTGTTTATGCTAGACAGATCATTAGCCTTTTGTAAAGACAGACCTTCAATATATATCCTTTACTCTGTTAGAGTACTTATTATGCATATGTTTTATGTTTGTGAAGAAAGGAGAACATTATTTGCTCTGCAAACTAACTGTTTATGTTAAATAGTTCAATGTGTCTTTTGTAAAGACAGATGTTCAATATATATCCTCTACTCTGTTAGAGTACCTTGTGTCTTGGAGACGTGTCCAAGTTATGTTGTGATGTTTAATCACTCTGTTTGCCTCATGTTGAGGTATCTATGATGATGTGACTCTCTGAGTCAAGTTGAATAAATACAATCAACTGAATCTTTCTGTCCCTTAGCTTGTCTGTTTTTCATCATTGCCCCAGTTGAATGTCTGACCATGATCTTAGAACTGATTGAGAATATACAAAAATCATTATAATTGAACATTTTCAAAATATTTACTTACAAAGTATTAACTTTTATTTAGTTTTAGACATTGTTCACAAGAAAGTAAATATCATTTTCTCCTTATTTGTCAAGACATATTAACAACTGAAATTACAAACCTGCTTATGGGAAATGTATTTAACAAAATATTTTGTTGTGAATTCATGTGGATGTATGAAAACAGTTTTTTTAAACATACTGTACATCACATTTGAATACATTTAGCTTCAGAATTTGCTTCCGGTATTTAGCAGATTTTACGTTTAGGCCTATTGTTCTTTTTATTGTTTAGAGCTACAGTTTCTTTGCTACTGTTTCCTCAACAATGAGGTCATCCTCCATAGTTGATGTGATGTGCAATAAGACACACTTCTATTGTTCCTTAATTAAAAGCAGGGTGTGGGAAACTGAGGAAAACTCACTCACAGACCCCCTATGGGACAATAGATACAGACCCCAGTCCTGGAGGTTAGAGGTCAGAGAGAAGGAGAGGGGGGTGAGTCTCCATTCTAGACAATATTTTTTACATGAATTGCAAAAATGATATGCACTTTAGGGTTGGACATATATCCCAATTTGATTTGCAAAATATAAAGCATAATTTAGACTGTTCAAACCGTGTCAGATGTAGATCTTATAAAATACATAATTATTTACCTTTTCATGCAATCAAAACTGTGATGGCATTCGTTTAACACAGTTTAGCCTTGTAGACGTTTAATTACTTGTAACATTTCCCTCACTTTATCGGGTATATGCCATTCTGAAGAAAATAATAGTTTGTTTACACTGCAAAGCTTAGTACTCTACAGTCAGGTGCTGGTTCATAATGACAAGAACAACCCCCTTTATGTGTTCAGATGTAAACAAACAAATCAACAAATTTACTTTATTTTCACATCTCAGTATTTACCTCATTCTATACAAATGTATTTACCTCCTGCAGCTCAGCCAGGGGTGGGGTTGTTACTAGCTGCTTGGAAGGAGATGAATTAACATTGAACAAGGCACACTTGTATTGTTCCGAGAAGCTCCCTCAATGAGCAGAGTGTGGGAAAGCTCTGGAGAGCAGTCACAGTTCAGTGTCTTTAGCATCCTAAATCTCGCCGCTACCAGACTGTCTCTATGGGGAATTGGCACACTTTAGGAGGAGGAATAACAATTATCCTTCAAAGGAATTTCAGGCTGATGTCATCTGTCCGCCAAGAATGTCATACATTTACACAAGAAGAGTATTACTATTTAACTAACACCAAAAATGGTGTGACCAAATTGAGAATATACACCTGATAGTATATTACTTTTTGGCTGTTTTATGATTTTCTTTTTTTTTATCACTATAACTTTATTAATGCTTGTTGTAGAGATTGTCCCAAAGTACTAGCTAGTAGTGTTCTTTACCTCCAGATGGCCAGATGGTCTGTGACATCAGGCTCTGACTATACTACACACAGAGCCAATAGCGTCACTAGAGCTCCATTCAGTGTCCTGAACCTCTTTTGTAGTACATTGACCACAGGACACAGGACTCAGTGTGGGAAACTCAGAGCAGTTCTCTACTCACACTACTCACACTACAAGACACTCAACACATCTGCTACATCTGGACCTCAAGATGGCTAACATCTCCCTGAAAATAAACACATTTAAAGTGTTAAGAGACCTCCTGGACTGAAGTAGACTTACCTTAAAAACTCATTCAAATAATTATGTATCTTATATCATCTAAAAGAGCTTCATATAATTATTTTAATTGATACCATTTTCAAAAGGTTACATGAATGGATAAAGAATGTGCAGTAAACAAACTATCTGTATCATGTGCTTTACAAAACAATTAAACTTAATTTAATATGTTCATCATGATTGCAGAAAGTATGATCTTATCAATGATATGTCCCCATTATTCATGATTCTGATAGCTGAAGTTAAGGTAACACTGTAAGATCTCATGTAAAAGAGCTGGGCCAGTATCACACGTGTGTTGAGATGATGAGCGTGTGCTCTGTCAGAGTCATTGATCCCAACATCAGGCAGCAGATCTGATCTCTACAGGGTCACCACTTTCCCAGATCCACACAGCGCTCTGTGAGTCTCTCTCCATCACCCCCCCATTAGCCCTCCACCTGCTCCCCTGAGATGTGACTATTGTCCTCCAGCAATAAGGACACTGAGCATGAGGCTGCCCCACATTCATCATTGTCCTCCCAAGCTCTCCCATTGGTTGCAGACTGTGAGAAACTCCAACCAGCCCAAGACCCACACATTCATATGGAGATGTGGGACTATATATAGGAGGGATGAAGCCAGTAGAAGCCAGATTCACTCTACACAGAGAACTCTACAACACAGAGATCCAGCCATGACTCCTACAGTCACTTCAGCAAGAACCTACTCTGAGGAGCACCTGACTCTCACCAACAAGGTAAATTGAAGACCCAATGTCACAGATTACGTCAACTGCTAAATAGTAATGATCTTTATTCATGTTACACTCCAGAATCAGGTTATTAATGTGTTTCCTCTTTTTCTTTTGCAGCTTAGAAAGCCACAGGTGGAGAAGTTACGTAGAGATCGTATCAACAGCAGCATTGAGCAGCTCAAGTCTCTCCTGGGTCCAGAACTCTTCAACCAGCAGCCTGACTCCAAGCTGGAGAAAGCTGACATTCTGGAGATGACAGTTTCTTTATTGAGCTGCCTGCATCCAATCAGCTCCTCTTCCTGCTCAGCACCTACCAATCAGGGTCACTCCAGGTGTTTCCAAGAGATGGTGCATTTCCTGTCCAAGGAGGAGATGGAGACAGAGTCCCAGAGAAGACTGCTGAGCCACTTCCAGAGCCGGCAGTCATCCTCTGATAAGAACAGGAGGGAGACTGACCTGTCTCAGCTGAACTCCCCAGCCCAGCACAGCATCAGTAAAGAGAAGAGTCCAGTCAACAGCGCCCCCTGGAGGCCTTGGTAGAGATCTACAGACTGCAGTTCTACTCCCAGACATGACCATGTTGGTCAGAGATTAACATTACCAACAACATTATTGACAAGTGAAGATGAAGATGTTCTGTATGAACAGAACAATTGTTTTTCTTATTGATCATTACGATCTGAAGCTTTTATGGTTCTTTGTAAGGACATTTACCCAAACTGGGCATTATTCATTGAATCTCTCTGAGATTTCCTCTGATCTGTTCAAAGGTCAACAAATCTCTGTGAAGTTTGCACCAGTTTGTTTCTATGTAAACTTAAGTGATACATTATCACTGTTCCTTCATGAGGATTATTTACCCAACATGGGTATCACTGTTATCATATTCCTGTGATTATTGTTAACTGATCTGTTTCAAGATCAATATATTTACTCAGACTATGAATAACTTTGAAATATTTCTATTGAGGAATATCAAGTTTTCTTCTGTTCATGTTGGACAAATCTTTGTCTTTCAAAAAGATAGTTGTTTAATATGTTTACTCTACTCTGTTAGAGTACAGTAGCTACCAAGCATATATTTTAATATGCATGGTGAAAGGAGAACATTATTTTCTCTGTAAACTTACTGTTTATGCTAGACAGATCATTTGCCTTTTGTAAAGACAGACCTTCAATATATATCCTCTACTCTGTTAGAGTACTTATTATGCATATGTTTTATGTGTGTGAAGAAAGGAGAACATTATATTCTCTGCAAACTAACTGTTTATGTTAAATAGTTCAATGTGTCTTTTGTAAAGACAGATGTTCAATATATATCCTCTACTCTGTTAGAGTACCTTGTGTCTTGGAGACGTGTCCAAGTTATGTTGTGATGTTTAATCACTCTGTTTGCCTCATGTTGAGGTATCTATGATGATGTGACTCTCTGAGTCAAGTTGAATAAATACAATCAACTGAATCTTTCTGTCCCTTAGCTTGTCTGTTTTTCATCATTGCCCCAGTTGAATGTCTGACCATGATCTTAGAACTGATTGAGAATATACAAAAATCATTATAATTGAACATTTTCAAAATATTTACTTACAAAGTATTAACTTTTACTTAGTTTTAGACATTGTTCACAAGAAAGTAAATATCATTTTCTCCTTATTTGTCAAGACATATTAACAACTGAAATTACAAACCTGCTTATGGGAAATGTATTTAACAAAATATTTTGTTGTGAATTCATGTGGATGTATGGAAACAGTTTTTTCAAACATACTGTACATCACATTTGAATACATTTAGCTTCAGAATTTGCTTCCGGTATTTAGCAGATTTTACGTTTAGGCCTATTGTTCTTTTTATTGTTTAGAGCTACAGTTTCTTTGCTACTGTTTCCTCAACAATGAGGTCATCCTCCATAGTTGATGTGATGTGCAATAAGACACACTTATATTGTTTCTTAATTAAAAGCAGGGTGTGGGAAACTGAGGAAAACTCACTCACAGACCCCCTATGGGACAATAGATACAGACCCCAGTCCTGGAGGTTAGAGGTCAGAGAGAAGGAGAGGGGGGTGAGTCTCCATTCTAGACAATATTTTTTACATGAATTGCAAAACTGATATGCACTTTAGGGTTGGACATATATCCCAATTTGATTTGCAAAATATAAAGCATAATTTAGACTGTTTAACACAGTTTAGCCTTGTAGACGTTTAATTACTTGTAACATTTCCCTCACTTTATCGGGTATATGCCATTCTGAAGAAAATAATAGTTTGTTTACACTGCAAAGCTTAGTACTCTACAGTCAGGTGCTGGTTCATAATGACAAGAACAACCCCCTTTATGTGTTCAGATGTAAACAAACAAATCAACAAATTTACTTTATTTTCACATCTCAGTATTTACCTCATTCTATACAAATGTATTTACCTCCTGCAGCTCAGCCAGGGATGGGGTCATTGGTAACTGCTTGGATGGAGATGAATTAACATTGAACAAGGCACACTTGTATTGTTCCGAGAAGCTCCCTCAATGAGCAGAGTGTGGGAAAGCTCTGGAGAGCAGTCACAGTTCAGTGTCTTTAGCATCCTAAATCTCGCCGCTACCAGACTGTCTCTATGGGGAATTGGCACACTTTAGGAGGAGGAATAACAATTATCCTTCAAAGGAATTTCAGGCTGATGTCATCTGTCCGCCAAGAATGTCATACATTTACACAAAAAGAGTATTCCTATTTAACTAACACCAAAAATGGTGTGACCAAATTGAGAATATACACCTGATAGTATATTACTTTTTGGCTGTTTTATGATATTCTTTTTTTTTTATCACTCTAACTTTATTAATGCTTGTTGTAGAGATTGTCCCAAAGTACTAGCTAGTAGTGTTCTTTACCTCCAGATGGCCAGATGGTCTGTGACATCAGGCTCTGACTATACTACACACAGAGCCAATAGCGTCACTAGAGCTCCATTCAGTGTCCTGAACCTCTTTTGTAGTACATTGACCACAGGACACAGGACTCAGTGTGGGAAACTCAGAGCAGTTCTCTACTCACACTACTCACACTACAAGACACTCAACACATCTGCTACATCTGGACCTCAAGATGGCTAACATCTCCCTGAAAATAAACACATTTAAAGTGTTAAGAGACCTCCTGGACTGAAGTAGACTTACCTTAAAAACTCATTCAAATAATTATGTATCTTATATCATCTAAAAGAGCTTCATATAATTATTTTAATTGATACCATTTTCAAAAGGTTACATGAATGGATAAAGAATGTGCAGTAAACAAACTATCTGTATCATGTGCTTTACAAAACAATTAAACTTAATTTAATATGTTCATCATGATTGCAGAAAGTATGATCTTATCAATGATATGTCTCCATTATTCATGATTCTGATAGCTGAAGTTAAGGTAACACTGTAAGATCTCATGTAAAAGAGCTGGGCCAGTATCACACGTGTGTTGAGATGATGAGCGTGTGCTCTGTCAGAGTCATTGATCCCAACATCAGGCAGCAGATCTGATCTCTTTACAGGGTCACCACTTTCCCAGATCCACACAGCGCTCTGTGAGTCTCTCTCCATCACCCCCCCCCCCCCCAGCCCTCCACCTGCTCCCCTGAGATGTGACTATTGTCTTCCCAAACTTTCCCATTGGCTGCAGACTGTGAGAAACTCCAACCAGCCCAAGACCCACACATTCATATGGAGATGTGGGACTATATATAGGAGGGATGAAGCCAGTAGAAATCAGATTCACTCTACACAGAGAGCTCTACAACACAGAGATCCAGCCATGACTCCTACAGTCACTTCAGCAAGAACCTACTCTGAGGAGCACCTGACTCTCACCAACAAGGTAAATTGAAGACCCAATGTCACAGATTACATCAACTGCTAAATAGTAATGATCTTTATTCATGTTACACTCCAGAATCAGGTTATTAATGTGTTTCCTCTCTTTCTTTTGCAGCTTAGAAAGCCACAGGTGGAGAAGTTACGTAGAGATCGTATCAACAGCAGCATTGAGCAGCTCAAGTCTCTCCTGGGTCCAGAACTCTTCAACCAGCAGCCTGACTCCAAGCTGGAGAAAGCTGACATCCTGGAGATGACAGTTTCTTTATTGAGCTGCCTGCATCCAATCAGCTCCTCTTCCTGCTCAGCACCTACCAATCAGGGTCACTCCAGGTGTGTCCAAGAGATGATGCACTTCCTGTCCAAGGAAGAGATGGAGACAGAGTCCCAGAGAAGACTGCTGAGCCACTTCCAGAGCCGTCAGTCATCCTCTGATAAGAACAGGAGGGAGACTGACCTTCCTCAGATGAGCTCCCCAGCCCAGCACAGCATCAGTAAAGAGAAGAGTCCAGTCAACAGCGCCCCCTGGAGGCCCTGGTAGAGACCTACAGACTGCAGTTCTACTCCCAGACATGACCATGTTGGTCAGAGATTAACATTACCAACAACATTATTGACAAGTGAAGATGAAGATGTTCTGTATGAACAGAACAATTGTTTTTCTTATTGATCATTACGATCTGAAGCTTTTATGGTTCTTTGTAAGGACATTTACCCAAACTGGGCATTATTCATTGAATCTCTCTGAGATTTCCTCTGATCTGTTCAAAGGTCAACAAATCTCTGTGAAGTTTGCACCAGTTTGTTTCTATGTAAACTTAAGTGATACATTATCACTGTTCCTTCATGAGGATTATTTACCCAACATGGGTATCACTGTTATCATATTCCTGTGATTATTGTTAACTGATCTGTTTCAAGATCAATATATTTACTCAGACTATGAATAACTTTGAAATATTTCTATTGAGGAATATCAAGTTTTCTTCTGTTTATGTTGGACAAATCTTTGTCTTTCAAAAAGATAGTTGTTTAATATGTTTACTCTACTCTGTTAGAGTACAGTAGCTACCAAGCATATATTTTAATATGCATGGTGAAAGGAGAACATTATTTTCTCTGTAAACTTACTGTTTATGCTAGACAGATCATTTGCCTTTTGTAAAGACAGACCTTCAATATATATCCTCTACTCTGTTAGAGTACTTATTATGCATATATTTTACATGTGTGAAGAAAGGAAAACATTATTTTCTCTGCAAACTAACTGTTTATGTTAAATAGTTCAATGTGTCTTTTGTAAAGACAGATGTTCAATATATATCCTCTACTCTGTTAGAGTACCTTGTGTCTTGGAGACGTGTCCAAGTTATGTTGTGATGTTTACTAATCACTCTGTTTGCCTCATGTTGAGGTATCTATGATGATGTGACTCTCTGAGTCAAGTTGAATAAATACAATCAACTGAATCTTTCTGTCCCTTAGCTTGTCTGTTTTTCATCATTGCCCCAGTTGAATGTCTGACCATGATCTTAGAACTGATTGAGAATATACAAAAATCATTATAATTGCACATTTTCAAAATACTTACTTACAAAGTATTAACTTTTACTTAGTTTTAGACATTGTTCACAAGAAAGTATATATCATTTTCTTCTTATTTGTCAAGACATATTAACAACTGAAATTACAAACCTGCTTATGGGAAATGTATTTAACAAAATATTTTGCTGTGAATTCATGTGGATGTAGGGAGTAGTTTTGAATGAAGATACATGAAATACAGATTTATAACAGAAATTTAATGATAATTCTCTTACCTTGATAGGACTGATATAGGCTCAGATTGTTGAATTAAAATGTATCCTTTGACTAACGATACTATATTTGACTATAGAACAGTATAATATAAATAGATTATTTTTTCATTTATAGCATGCTGCTGAAGGCTTCATAAATACTAATGCTATTAATTAAGAGGACAAAAAAGTTTCAGTGGATTGTATTTATTCAACTTGACTCAGAGAGGCACATCATCATAGATACCTCATTAAAAGTAACTAGTAATGTGTAATCTATTACTTTTATTGAGTAACTACCCCAACACTATCCACATGAATTCACAACAAAATATTTTGTTAAATACATTTCCCATGATAAGGTTTGTAATTTCAGTTGTTAAGTCTTGACAAATGATATGTACCTTATTGAACAATGTCTAAAACTAAGTAAAAGTTAATACTTTGTAAGTGACATTTTTGATAATTTCCAATGATCATAATTATTTGTATATTCTCAATCAGTTCTAAGATCATGGTCAGACATTCAACTGGGACAATGATGAAAAACAGACAAGCTAAGGGACAGAGAGATTCAGTTGATTGTATTTATTCAACTTGACTCAGAGAGTCACATCATCATAGATACCTCAACATGAGGCAAACATCACAACATAACTTGGTCACGTCTCCAAGACACAAGGTACTCTAACAGAGTAGAGGATATATATTGAACATCTGTCTTTACAAAAGACACATTGAACTATTTAACATAAACAGTTAGTTTGCAGAGAAATTAATGTTCTTCACACATATAAAACATATGCTGAGTAGGTACTGTACTCTAACAGAGTAGAGGATACATATTAAAGAATTATCTTTTTGAAAGACAAAGATCTGTCAAACATGAACAGAAGTTTGACAATGAAAACTTGATATTCCTCAATAGAGTTATTCAAAGTCTGAGTAAATATATTGATCTTGAAACAGATCGGTTACAGTAACAATAATCACAGGAATATGATAACAGTGATACCCATGTTGGGTAAATAATCCTCATGGAGAAACAGTGATAATGTATCACTTAAGTTTACATAGAAACAAACTGGTGCAAACTTCACAGAGATGCACATCAAAATCAATACTGCAAAAATGTAGTGTCAAATTCAGGATTATCCTGAAGAGATTTGTTGACCTTTGAACAGATCAGAGGAAATCTCAGAGAGATTCAATGAATAATACCCAGTTTGTGTAAATGTCCTTACAAAAAACAATAAAAGCTTTAGATCGTAATGATCAATAACAAAATCAGCAATCGTTCTGTTCATACAGAACATCTTCATCTTCACTTGTCAATAATGTTGTTGGTAATGTTAATCTCTGACCAACATGGTCATGTCTGGGAGTAGAGCTGCAGTCTGTAGATCTCTACCAAGGCCTCCAGGGGGCGCTGTTGACTGGACTCTTCTCTTTACTGATGCTGTGCTGGGCTGGGGAGTTCAGCTGAGACAGGTCAGTCTCCCTCCTGTTCTTATCAGAGGATGACTGCTGGCTCTGGAAGTGGCTCAGCAGTCTTCTCTGGGAATCTGTCTCCATCTCCTCCTTGGACAGGAAGTGCACCATCTCTTGGACACACCTGGAGTGACCCTGATTGGTAGGTGCTGAGCAGGAAGAGGAGCTGATTGGCTGCAGGCGGCTCAATAAAGAAACTGTCATCTCCAGGATGTCAGCTTTCTCCAGCTTGGAGTCAGGCTGCTGGTTGAGGAGTTCTGGACCCAGGAGAGACTTGAGCTGCTCAATGCTGCTGTTGATACGATCTCTACGTAACTTCTCCACCTGTGGCTTTCTAAGCTGCAAAAGAAAGAGAGGAAACACATTAATAACCTGATTCTGGAGTGTAACATGAATAAAGATCATTACTATTTAGCAGTTGATGTTAATCTGTGACATTGGGTCTTCAATTTACCTTGTTGGTGAGAGTCAGGTGCTCCTCAGAGTAGGTTCTTTCTGAAGTGACTGTAGGAGTCATGGCTGGATCTCTGTGTTGTAGAGCTCTCTGTGTAGAGTGAATCTGGCTTCTACTGGCTTCATCCCTCCTATATATAGTCCCACATCTCCATATGAATGTGTGGGTCTTGGGCTGGTTGGAGTTTCTCACAGTCTGCAGCCAATGGGAGAGCTTGTGAGGACAATAGTCACATCTCAGGGGAGCAGGTGGAGGGCTGGGGGGGTGATGGAGAGAGACTCACAGAGCGCTGTGTGGATCTGGGAAAGTGGTGACCCTGTAAAGAGATCAGATCTGCTGCCTGATGTTGGAATCAATGACTCTGACAGAGCACACGCTCATCATCTCAACACACACGTGTGATAGTGGCCCAACTCTTTTACATGAGATCTTACAGTGTTACCTAAACTTCAGCTATCAGAATCATGAATAATGGAGACATGTCATTGATAAGATCATACTTTCTGCAATCATGATGAAATTATTAAATTAAGTTTAATTGTTTTCTAAAGCACATAATACAGATAGTTTGTTTACATTCTTTGTTCATTCATGTAAACCTTTTGAAAATGGTATCAATTAAAATAATTCTATGAAGCTCATGTAGATGATATAAGATACATAATTATTTGAATTAGTTTTTAAGGTAAGTCTACTTCAGTCCAGGAGGTCTCTAAACTCTTGAAGATTGTTTATTCTCAAGGAGGTGTTAGCCATCTTGAGGTCCAGATTTAGCTTATGTGTGGAGTGTCTTGTAGTGTGAGTAGAGAACTGCTCTGAGTTTCCCACACTGAGTCCTGTGTCCTGTGGTCAATGTACTACAAAAGAGGTTCAGGACACTGAATGGAGCTTTATTGACGCTATCGGATCTGTGTTGTAGAATAGTCAGAGCCTGACGTCACAGACCATCTGGCCATCTGGAGGGAAAGAACACCACTGGCTGAGACTGACGGCTTATTGTCACAACAAGCATTTACAAAGTTAAAGATATCAATAATTACAAATAGTCATTATAAAATAGCAGCAACATAATAGTCTCAGGTGTATTTTGTCAGTTTTATCACTGAAAAGCTTGGTGTTTGTTAAATATGAACACTCTTCTTCTGTACATGTTTGACATTCTGGGCTGACAGATGACATCAGCCTGAAATTCCTTTGAAGGATAATTGCTATTCCTCCTCCTAAAGTGTGTCAATTCCCCATAGAGACAGTCTGGTAGTGGTGAGACTGAGGATGCTAAAGACACTGAACTGTGACTCTGCTCTCCAGAGCTTCCCACACTCTGCTCATTGAGGGATCTTATACAGAACAATTCACGTGTGCCTTGTTCAATGCTAATTCATCTCCATCCAAGCAGTTACCAATGACCCCATCCCTGGCTGAGCTGCAGGAGGTAAATACATTTGTATAGAATGAGCTAAATAGTGATATGTGAGGATAAGGTAACTTTGTTGATGTTTGTTTACATCTCAACCTATTAAGGTGACTGTTCCTGCTATTATGAACCAGCACCTGATTGTGTAATAATCAAATACCTACAAAGTTGTTTATCTTGTAGCCTAGATGGTGCTACAAGCTTAAAGCAGAAAAATTCCACTAAAATAAGATGTTTGATGAGGAAAAAACATAGATTAAAATATATTACATAAAAACCACTTCACACAGAATGTATGTTTTAAATGTTCTAAATTAGGTGTTTGGTTGTATTCATCAAAATCAGATTGTTGTCCAACCCTGAAGTGCTAAATAGTTTTGTATTGAATGTAAAAGAAGGTCTAGAATGGAGACTCCCCCCTCTCCTTCTCTCTGACCTCTAACCTCCAGGACTGGGGTCTGTATCTATTGTCCCATAGGGGGTCTGTGAGTGAGTTTTCCTCAGTTTCCCACACCCTGCTTTCAATTAAGGAAAAATAGAAGTGTGTCTTATTGCACATCTCATAAGATATGAAGGGTGACCCCTCTGTACAATCTGGAGTACAATACTATGAAACCGTTTTTGAGCTGTATCTGTGAGTACTGATAAAAGGCTGTTGATATTTATTTGAAAAAGCTTCAACTTATAGAGTAAAATAGCTATGAAGTCATAAAGATGTATCACACTGAAGCAGTTTAGATCTATAAAATATTAATATTTTTTCACAAGAATGTGTGATCCTGTTCATCTTTTTTTTAACCACAAATATTGTAACTTTATTGAAGCATTTGAATATTATCATCAAAACAGTGCTATATTTCTTTTTGTGTGAATGTATCTTGGTGGTATATTCATTTAACTAGCGCTCGAAAATACAAGGTCTTCAGGCTTGCATTATTGATTGTACTGTATATTCGTTTTGGACCAGCAAAAGGTGAACCTAAAATCTTTGTAATATATCAGGTAATTATTCTCAGAATTTTTGCGGTCTATTGAAAGCATCATAAAGTTACAATGATGCCAAACAAGAAAAGAGGAGTTTTGCACAAGGACCAGAAAGATTCAGTTGATTGTATTTATTAAACTTGACTCAGAGAGTCACATCATCATAGATACCTCAACATGAGGCAAACAGAGTGATTAAACATCACAACATAACTTGGACACGTCTCCAAGACACAAGGTACTCTAACAGAGTAAAGGATATATATTGTACATCTGTCTTTACAAAAGACACATAGAACTATTTAACATAAACAGTTAGTTTGCAGAGAAAATAATGTTTTCCTTTCTTGACATATATAAAATATATGCATAATAAGTACTCTAACAGAGTAGAGGATATATATTGAAGGTCTGTCTTTACAAAAGGCAAATGATCTGTCTAGCATAAACAGTAAGTTTACAGAGAAAATAATGTTCACCTTTCACCATGCATATTAAAATATATGCTTGGTAGCTACTGTACTCTAACAGAGTAGAGGAAACATATTAAAGAATTATCTTTTTGAAAGACAAAGATCTGTCCAACATAAACAGAAGAAAACTCGATATTCCTCAATAGAAATATTTCAAAGTTATTCATAGTCTGAGTAAATATATTGATCCTGAAACAGATCATTTAACAATAATCACAGAAAGATGATAACATTGATACCCATTTTGGGTAAATAATCCTCATGAAGGAACAGTGATAATGTATCACTTACTGTAAGTTTACATAGAAACAAACTGGTGCAAACTTCACAGAGATGCACATCAAAATCAATACTACAAAAATGTAGTGTGAAATTCAGGAATATCCTGAAGAGATTTGTTGACCTTTGAACAGATCAGAGGAAATCTCAGAGAGATTCAATGAATAATGCCCAGTTTGGGTAACCATAAAAGCTTCAGATTGTAACGATCAATAACAAAATCGGCAATCTTTCTGTTCATACAGAACATCATCTTCACTTGTCAATAATGTTTTAGGCAATGTTAATCTCTGACCAACATGGTCATGTCTGGGAGTAGAGATGCAGTCTGTAGGTCTCTACCAGGGCCTCCAGGGGGTGCTGTTGACTGGACTCTTCTCTTTACTGATGCTGTGCTGGGCTGGGGAGTTCAGCTGAGACAGGTCAGTCTCCCTCATGTTCTTATCAGAGGATGACTGCTGGCTCTGGAAGTGTCTCAGCAGTCTTCTCTGCGACTCTGTCTCCATTTCCTCCTTGGACAGGAAGTGCACCATCTCTTGGACACACCTGGACTGACCCTGATTGGCAGATGCAGAGCAGGAAGAGGAGCTGATTGGCTGCAGACGGCTCAATAAAGAAACTGTCATCTCCAGGATGTCAGCTTTCTCCAGCTTGGAGTCAGGCTGCTGGTTGAAGAGTTCTGGACCCAGGAGAGACTTGAGCTGCTCAATGCTGCTGTTGATACGATCTCTACGTAACTTCTCCACCTGTGGCTTTCTAAGCTGCAAAAGAAAGAGAGGAAACACATTAATAACCTGATTCTGGAGTGTAACATGAATAAAAATCATTACTATTTAGCAGTTGATGTACATCCATGACATTAGGTCTTCAATTTACCTTGTTGGTGAGAGTCAGGTGCTCCTCAGAGTAGGTTCTTGCTGAAGTGACTGTAGGAGTCATGGCTGGATCTCTGTGTTGTAGAGCTCTCTGTGTAGAGTGAATCTGATTTCTACTGGCTTCATCCCTCCTATATATAGTCCCACATCTCCATATGAATGTGTGGGTCTTGGGCTGGTTGGAGTTTCTCACAGTCTGCAGCCAATGGGAAAGTTTGGGAAGACAATAGTCACATCTCAGGGGAGCAGGTGGAGGGCTGGGGGGGGGGTGATGGAGAGAGACTCACAGAGCGCTGTGTGGATCTGGGAAAGTGGTGACCCTGTAAAGAGATCAGATCTGCTGCCTGATGTTGGGATCAATGACTCTGACAGAGCACACGCTCATCATCTCAACACACACGTGTGATACTGGCTCAGCTCTTTTACATGAGATCTTACAGTGTTACCTAATCCTCAGTCACAAATATTTGATCCTCTTGACATCCCTTTAATATATTTTTGTTTTTACCTTAAAGGTGCATTAGAAGATATACCAATACAGAATATCTGATTTAATGCTGAAGTAAATGTTCATAAATTCATTTTCATCATTGTTTTTCCATAAACATCCATCTACATTTTTATTCACCACTTTTAATGAAAATACATAAATGGGTGTTTTTTGCTGTGAATATTAAGTCTGTTTCTCTCTTATATCCACTCACATTCAAGATTGTATTGAGTATATCTGAGCTCCCTGTATTGAACTGCCTTGGGCTTCCAGGTACTGTGCTTCTGCTGGGCTGTGCAGCTGTGAGCTGGTGCTGGTTTCCTCCTGTGGATCCTGCAGCCCCAGGCAGCACACTTCCTTGCCTTCAGCTTCCACAGCTGGCTCCCTGCACAAGGCTGAGCGTGCCCCAGTCACACGCCCTCCTCTCTCTGGGGCTGGGAGCCACAGGGACACACGGCTTCCCACACTTCTGTATGCAGCCTGCTCAACCCCCCAGACAATAGAAGTGTGTCTGTTCCCACAAAGCCTTCAGACTGTTCCCATGCAGGATTCAGGCTGGGCTAGGAGGCAGTGTGACCCCCACTGCCATCTGGATCACTTATAACTCACCTCACAAACAAACAAACTAAATGTCTTAACCATTGAAATACATTATTTCATAACTTTTTATTATAAAAAGTGCTCTTTTGTTTCCCCATCAACTCCAACGTTTTTGTTAATTGTCGTAAATATATCTTTTTTGCTTTCTACAGGTCCAGAATATGAATCACATGAACACATCAGTGTGTGGGTTTGGACTATTTCACTGTAAAGCATTACTATATGGTACAAACTTAGTCCTAGCACAGATATTTCCCAGGAATTAGCCTGACAGACCTTATTACCATATGGCTTGGGGAGCAACTTCCCACCTGTCATTCTATTCCCACAGACTATTGTCCCTAGATTAAAGCCCTCTGATTGGCTGAAGATCTTGACACATGGAGCGGGATGAGCATAAATACAGAGAGGAGATGGAGAGCTCTCTAGTGAAGGTCCTCTGAACATCCACAAGGCAAGCAACATCAACTGAGTGCAGCAAGCGGTCACTTCAACTCTAATCCTCTGAACAACTTTTGACGTAGGACACCAAAAGTACAATTTTGACTCATTTCTAGAAAAGCTGCCAACTCAGACCAAAATCAGAAAATGTCAGCCTACCTGGACATCACTCTTCAGGACAGCTTGAAGGAGCAGCAGCCCCAGGTGCACCTCAGGTAAGTTCAGTTTAACGACATCCTCCTGTCCTAGACAGAGATGCTGTCAGAGACAACAGGAAGTTGGGTGTGAGTGAAGAGGTGTTGACAGTTGTCTTGTTTCTATCAGGTGTAAACTCAACATGCTGGAGAGGAGGTGCAGCATTGGAGTGGAGAAGCTGAAGGCCATTCTGGCAGAACATCTCCAGAACGGGATCCCTACCTCCGACCTCTTGGAGAAGACGGCCTCATTCTTCACTCTAAGGAAGGCCTTGTTGTCCCACAACGGCTACTCCAAGTGTTCCAGGGACATCCTGCGTCTCTTCCCTGGCTCAGAGGACGACCTGGCTCCCCTGTGCCTCCAACAGTGACCTGGAGAAAAAGCCTCTGTGGCCTGTATGCACCTGGCAGTGCTGCTGCCACAGACTGGGACTTGACATTACTAAAGAGACATTGAGCTGCCCTTGAGATTGCACTGATCTTGATTTATGAAGACGACTTCGGGGTCGTATTGAAAACCATGACCTTGGTTTTCATGCGGGAGCCAGGCAATCTATACAGCCGTTTTCTCTTATTTGACTGAATTGTAAACTTTTTTCACAATGCATTTTTGTGTTGTTTGAAGCAGTTGTACTGCTCTATTCTTTCTGTAAGAAAGACACGTTTTACTGAGGGGGTCTCAGCTTGATGATGGAAACTTGACGGACCAGAACAGACTCACTGTTTTCGCCTCACAGTTTAAATGACTGTGAGTGACCGGGGTGCTGGCTACCCCAAAGTGAAGTTGGAGCATTAACATGTGATATACTGATATTGATTCATCCCCTTTTTTGGGCAACAATCGATGTATAGTCTAAATACCGCGTGGCCTTTATGTATAGGGGAAATATTATGAGTATGAATATCTAAACATATTGTTTTAATTTAATTTGAATTACTACGTAATAGTGTACACTGACCTGCATTAAGAAATGTCATTCATGAGATACTAAATAAAAATATTTTTCAAAATGCTATTACATTTGTCATGTTATTGGTACTCTTTTAATTATAAAATCCCAGAAAATAGCAAGCTGTCTCAGAAGACTAGAGAAGCATTGAGGAATGTGTCCATTTGCCAAACACTTACCTGCTGTCCTGGTCATCACAGGGAAATCAGTAGGCAATGGGGAGGCGTGTGCGAAGAATAATGTCCTGACAGGCATGTCCAGACAAGCATGTCTGCAACAAGCAGGGCCTTGATACTCTATACAGGACTGACATGGCCTCTCCTCCTGACACAGAGATGATGTATGGGATAGGTAGCTCAGTCGTAGAATATTTGACTACAGATCAAAAGGATGCGTTTTCAAATTCCACCATTGAAGCTATGCTGGATATCTGCGTCTGCACAATTAGGTGATTACATTATGGTTATGTGCTAATCTTTCCCTACATTGTATAGAGTAAGACATACCTAGTTGTATGAACATGTAACAGAGGTGGTTTGATGACCATGATAGCTAAACGGGATTAGATCGATGTTGGGATTTGAATTCAATAGTGATGTAATTGTCAGCAGTGTAATATGACAATAAGTAATCATTCTAGTATTGATGCATATCTCATTTAATAAAAAAACAAAAACTTTCTTTTCAACCAATAAACAAAAACAATCCAATTCAAACATTTATTCAAGGTTTCTTCAATAAATAATCAAGTTGCTCGTCAAAGGATTCAAGTAGTTCTAATGCTGCTGGTAATTTGAGAATGCTCCTGATGGATTCAGGCCTGGGGTCACATTTAACTAACAAGCTGCCAAGCCTGCTCCCTTGGGAAGTTTTCTGCACAGGGAGATGAATTAGCATTGAACAAGGCACACTTCCATTGTTCTAGAAGCTCCCTCAATGGGAAAAGTGTGGGAAAGCTCCGGAGAGAGGAGTCACAGTTCCGTGGAACCTCATTACCATTTGGACATTGTGGTTGAGTGTATTTGTACTGCCATGCAAAGTAAGTATATATATATATATATATATATATATATATATATATATATATATATATATATATATATATATATATATATATATATATATATATACATGATGGATGTACGTATATATTTATATTTATACTTGATGGATGTATTGGTAGTGTATGATGGCATGTAACAAATACATTGAAGATCATACTTATTGAAATATAACTGTAGAAGTGAAAGAGTTGCAGTCGAACAAAGTAGAGGAAAAAATAGAGAGGGAAAAAAGGAGGGAAAACAAGCCAGTCATTTTTCCCTCCAGATGGTCTGTGACGTCAGGCTCTGTCTATTCTACAACACAGAGCCGATAGCGTCACTAAAGCTCCATTCAGTGTCCTGAACCTCTTTTGTAGTACATTGACCACAGGACACAGGACTCAGAGTGGGAAACTCAGAGCAGTTCTCTACTCACACTACAAGACACTCAACACATCTGGAATTACAGCAGTAATTAGTTAGTCTATGTCCTATTCTGAAAAAAAGAATGCTGCTCATAGGTACTGAAATAAATGTATCTTGCTTGTATCTTATACAGTATAGAGACTGTGTGTTCAGAAGATGTCTCTTAAATAGGAATTTTAAAACAGTAAAGCAACCTGATTCGAAAATAACCATGAATCATTTAAGAATTAAATAAATTGAGTAACGTTGAAACTAACTGAATGAAGACTTGCTTTGCAGACCTAATTGTTGATGTCACCAGTACACCATGTCATTTGACATTCATTATTGAAGTATCTGAAGTTTAGGTAACATTTTAAGACCTCAGTAAAAGAGCTGAGCCAGTATCACACGTGTGTGTTGAGATGATGAGCGTGTGCTCTGTCAGAGTCATTGATCCCAACATCAGGCAGCAGATCTGATCTCTTTACAGGGTCACCACTTTCCCAGATCCACACAGCGCTCTGTGAGTCTCTCTCCATCACCCCCCCAGCCCTCCACCTGCTCCCCTGAGATGTGACTATTGTCTTCCCAAGCTCTCCCATTGGCTGCAGACTGTGAGAAACTCCAACCAGCCTCAAGATGGCTACGACCGCCCCGAGAATAAACAATCTTCAAGGGGTTAAAAGACCTCCTGGACTGAAATGGACTTCCCTTAAAACGAATTAAAAAATATTGAACATCACAACATGAGCTTCTTAGATTTATTTTAAATCATGAAATGTTTTTGAAGGTATAGGAATAAAAAAATAATTTAAAATAACTATTTGCATGACATGCTATACGGAAACACTTAACATCAGGATACGTTCAGAATCATTACGTATAATGTGACTTTATCAATGATAGTTCATGATAAGGTTACACTGTAAGGTCTCATGTAAAGGAGGTGTGTCAGTATCACACGTGTGTGTTGAGATGATGAGCGTGTGCTCTGTCAGAGTCATTGATCCCAACATAAGGCCGATCTGATCTCTTTACAGGGTCACCACTTTCCCAGATCCACACAGCGCTCTGTGAGTCTCTCTCCATCACCCCCCCAGCCCTCCACCTGCTCCCCTGAGATGTGACTATTGTCCTCCCAAGCTCTCCCATTGGCTGCAGACTGTGAGAAACTCCAACCAGCCCAAGACCCACACATTCATATGGAGATGTGGGACTATATATAGGAGGGATGAAGCCAGTAGAAGCCAGATTCACTCTACACAGAGAACTCTACAACACAGAGATCCAGCCATGACTCCTACAGTCACTTCAGCAAGAACCTACTCTGAGGAGCACCTGACTCTCACCAACAAGGTAAATTGAAGACTTAATGTCATGGATGTACATCAACTGCTAAATAGTAATGATTTTTATTCATGTTACACTCCAGAATCAGGTTATTAACGTGTTTCCTGTCTTTCTTTTGCAGCTTAGAAAGCCACAGGTGGAGAAGTTACGTAGAGATCGTATCAACAGCAGCATTGAGCTGCTCAAGTCTCTCCTGGGTCCAGAACTCCTCAACCAGCAGCCTGACTCCAAGCTGGAGAAAGCTGACATCCTTGAGATGACAGTTTCTTTATTGAGCCGTCTGCAGCCATTCAGCTCCTCTTCCTGCTCTTCATCTGCCAATCAGGGTCAGTCCAGGTGTGTCAGTCCAAGAGAGCACTTCCTGTCCACGCAGGAGATGGAGACAGAGTCCCAGAGAAGACTGCTGGAGAACTTCCAGAGCCAGCAGTCATCTTCTGATAAGAACAGGAGAGAGACTGACCTGCCTCAGCTGAGCTCCCCAGCCCAGAACAGCATCAGTAAAGAGAAGAGTCCAGTCAACATCGCCCCCTGGAGGCCCTGGTAGAGATCTACAGACTGCAGCTCTATTCACAGACATGGCCATGTTGGTCGGACATTAACATTACCGACAACATTATTGACAAGTGAAGATGATGTTCTGTATGAACAGAACGATTGCTGATTTGGTTATTGATCATTACGATCTGAAGCTTTTATGGTTCTCTGTAGGGACATTTACCCAAACTGGGCATTATTCATTGAACCTCTCTGAGATTTCCTCTGATCTGTTCAAAGGTCAACAAATCTCTTCAGGATAATCATGAATTTCACACTACATTTTTGTAGTATTGATTTTGATGTGCATCTCTGTGAAGTTTGCACCAGTTTGTTTCTATGTAAACTTAAGTGATACATTATCACTGTTCCTCCATGAGGATTATTTACCCAACATGGGTATCACTGTTATCATATTCCTGTGATTATTGTTACTGTAACCGATCTGTTTCAAGATCAATATATTTACTCAGACTCTGAATAACTTAGAAATATTTCTGTTGAGGAATATCAAGTTTTAATTGTCAAACTGCTGTTCATGTTGGACAGATCTTTGTCTTTCAAAAAGATAGTTGTTTAATATGTTTCCTTTACTCTGTTAGAGTACAGTAGCTACCAAGCATATATTTTAATATGCATGGTGAAAGGAGAACATTATTTTCTCTGTAAACTTACTGTTTATGCTAGACAGATCATTTGCCTTTTGTAAAGACAGACCTTCAATATACATGTATATCCTATACTCTGTTAGAGTACTTATTATGCATATGTTTTATATGTGTGAAGAAAGGAGAACATTATTTTCTCTGCAAACTAACTGTTTATGTTAAATAGTTCAATGTGTCTTTTGTAAAGACAGATGTTCAATACATATCCTCTACTCTGTTAGAGTACCTTGTGTCTTGGAGACGTGTCCAAGTTATGTTGTGATGTTTAATCACTCTGTTTGCCTCATGTTGAGGTATTTATGATGATGTGACTCTCTGAGTCAAGTTGAATAAATCCAATCAACTGAATCTCTCTGTCCCTTAGCTTGTCTGTTTTTCATCATTGCCCCAGTTGAATGCCTGACCATGATCTTAGAACTGATTGAGAACATTAAAAAATTAAGGTAATTGAAAATTATAGAAAAATAGAAAAAACTTACAAAGAATTACCTTTTTTTTAAGTGTTAGACATTGTTCAAGAAGGTATATATCATTTTCTTCTTATTTGTCAAGACATATTTACAACTGAAATTAAAAACCTACTCATGGGAAATGTATTTAACAAAATATTTTGTTGTGAATACATATTGATGTATGTAATACAGTTTTTTGCACATACCGTACATCACATGTGAATGCATTTAGTTTCGGAATTTGCTTCCGGTATTTAGCAGATTTTACATTAATTGTTCTTTTTATTGTTTAGAGCTACAGTTTTTTTGTTACTGTTTCCTCAACAGTGAGGTCACCATCCATAGCTGATGGGATGCGCAATAAGACACACTTCTATTGTTCCTTAATTGAAGGCAGGGTGTGGGAAACTGGAAAACTCACTCACAGACCCCCTATGGGACAATAGATACAGACCCCAGTCCTGGAGGTTAGAGGTCAGAGAGAAGGAGGGGGGGGGGGGTGCTGCATTCTAGACAATATATTTACATGAATTGCAAAACTGCTATGCACTTTAGGGTTGGACATATATCACAATTTGATTTGCAAAATATTAAACATAATTTAGACTGTTTAAACCATTTAAACTGTGTGAGATGTAGCTTTTATGTATTACATCATCATTTACCTTTCCATGCAATCAAACCTGTGATGTCATATGTTTAACACAGTTTTAGCCTTGTAGCACCATCCAGGCTACAAGTAACACAACCTTGTAGGTATTTGATTGTTACACAATCTTACAGATGTTTATTTAATTGTAACATTTACCTGACTTTATCAGGTGTATACCATTCTGAAGAGAATATTCGTTGTTTTACACTGCAAAGCTTAGTACTCTACAGTCAGGTGCTGGTTCATAATGACAAGAACAACCCCCTTTATGTGTTCAGATGTAAACAAACAAATCAACAAATTTACTTTATTTTCACATCTCAGTATTTAGCTCATTCTATACAAATGTATTTACCTCCTGCAGCTCAGCCAGGGATGGGGTCATTGGTAACTGCTTGGATGGAGATGAATTAACATTGAACAAGGCACACTTGTATTGTTCTGTAGAAGCTTCCTCAATGAGCAGAGAGTGGGAAAGCTCTGGAGAGCAGAGTCACAGTTCAGTGTCTTTAGCATCCTCAGTCCACCACCACCAGACTGTCTCTATGGGGAATTGGCACACTTTAGGAGGAGGAATAAAAAATTTCCTTTAAAGGAATTTCAGGCTGATGTCATCTGTCAGCCAAGAATGTCATACATTTACACAAGAAGAGTGTTCCTATTTAACTAACACCAAAAATTGTGTGCCCAAATTGAGAATATACACCTGATAGTATATTACTTTTTGGCTGTTTTATGATATTCTTTTTTTTTTATCACTCTAACTTTATTAATGCTTGTTGTGGAGATTGTCCCACAGTATTAGCCAGTAGTTTTCTTTACCTCCAGATGGCCAGATGGTCTGTGACATCAGGCTCTGTCTATTCTACAACACAGAGCCGATAGCGTCACTAGAGCTCCATTCAGTGTCCTGAACCTCTTTTGTAGTACATTGACCACAGGACTCAGTGTGGGAAACTCAGAGCAGTTCTCTACTCACACTACTCACACTACAAGACACTCAACACATCTGCTACATCTGGACCTCAAGATGGCTAACATCTCCCTGAAAATAAACAAACTTAAAGTGTTTAGAGACCACTTTTACTGAAATGGACTAAACTAAAAACTAATTTTAAAAAGTATGTACCTGATATTGATTACATGAGCTTCTTAGATTTATTTGGAATCATTAAATTGTTAAAGGGTTATGGCAGTAAATTCAGAACATAAACAAACCAACTGTCTCACATGCTTTTAAGAACTGTTTACGATTATGATGAACTCACCATCATTTTTAAAAAATTACTTGAAAAAGGATAGAAGAAAACACCACGTATGCATGCTTCTCATAACTAAAGATTAAGTTACATTGGAAAATGTAACATTAAGGAGGTGTGTCAGTATCACACGTGTGTGTTGAGATTATGAGCGTGTGCTCTGTCAGAGTCATTGATCCCAACATCAGGCAGCAGATCTGATCTCTTTACAGGGTCACCACTTTCCCAGATCCACACAGAGCTCTGTGAGTGTCTCTCCATCACCCCCCCCCCAGCCCTCCACCTGCTCCCCTGAGATGTGACTATTGTCCTCCAGCAATAAGGACACTGAGCATGAGGCTGCCCCACATTCATCATTGTCCTCCCAAGCTCTCCCATTGGCTGCAGACTGTGAGAAACTCCAACCAGCCCAAGACCCACACATTCATATGGAGATGTGGGACTATATATAGGAGGGATGAAGCCAGTAGAAGCCAGATTCACTCTACACAGAGAACTCTACAACACAGAGATCCAGCCATGACTCCTACAGTCACTTCAGCAAGAACCTACTCTGAGGAGCACTTGACTCTCACCAACAAGGTAAATTGAAGACCCAATGTCACAGACTTACATCAACTGCTAAATAGTAATGATCTTTATTCATGTTACACTCCAGAATCAGGTTATTAATGTGTTTCCTCTCTTTCTTTTGCAGCTAAGAAAGCCACAGGTGGAGAAGTTACGTAGAGATCGTATCAACAGCAGCATTGAGCAGCTCAAGTCTCTCCTGGGTCCAGAACTCTTCAACCAGCAGCCTGACTCCAAGCTGGAGAAAGCTGACATTCTGGAGATGACAGTTTCTTTATTGAGCCGCCTGCAGCCAAGCAGCTCCTCTTCCTGCTCAGCACCTACCAATCAGGGTCACTCCAGGTGTGTCCAAGAGATGATGCACTTCCTGTCCGAGGAGGAGATGGAGACTGAGTCCCAGAGAAGACTGCTGAGCCACTTCCAGAGCCGGCAGTCATCCGGTCAGCCATCTGATAAGAACAGGAGGGAGACTGACCTGTCTCAGCTGAGCTCCCCAGCCCAGCACAGCATCAGTAAAGAGAAGAGTCCAGTCAACAGCGCCCCCTGGAGGCCTTGGTAGAGATCTACAGACTGCATCTTTACTCCCAGACATGACCATGTTGGTCAGAGATTAACATTACCAACAACATTATTGACAAGTGAAGATGAAGATGTTCTGTATGAACAGAACGATTGGTTTTCTTATTGATCATTATGATCGGAAGCTTTTATGGTTCTTTGTAAGGACATTTACCCAAACTGGGCATTATTCATTGAATCTCTTAGATTTCCTCTGATCTGTTCAAAGGTCAACAAATCTCTTCAGGATATTCCTGAATTCACACTACCATTTTTGTAGTATTAATTTTGATGTGCATCTCTGTGAAGTTTGCACCAGTTTGCTTCTATGTAAACTTAAGTGATACATTATCACTGTTCCTCCATGAGGATTATTTACCCAACATGGGTATCACTGTTATCATATTCCTGTGATTATTGTTAACTGATCTGTTTCAAGATCAATATATTTACTCAGACTATGAATAACTTAGAAATATTTCTACTAAAGAATATAATTTTGTTGTCAAACTTCTGTTCATGTTGGACAGATTTTTGTCTTTCAAAAAGATAGTTGTTTAATATGTTTCCTCTACTCTGTTAGAGTACAGTAGCTACCAAGCATAT
Source organism: Osmerus eperlanus (assembly GCF_963692335.1). NCBI lineage: Eukaryota > Metazoa > Chordata > Actinopteri > Osmeriformes > Osmeridae > Osmerus > Osmerus eperlanus. The sequence goes on along the minus strand of NC_085018.1, from coordinate 13,754,873 downwards.
ATTTTAATATGCATGATGAAAGGAGAACATTATTTTCTCTGTAAACTTACTGTTTATGCTAGACAGATCATTTGCCTTTTGTAAAGACAGACCTTCAATATATATCCTATACTCTGTTAGAGTACTTATTATGCATATGTTTTGTATTTGTGAAGAAAGAAGAACATTATTTTCTCTGCAAACTAACTGTTTACATTAAATAGTTCAATGTGTCTTTTGCAAAGACAGGTGTTCAATATATATCCTCTACTATGTTAGAGTACCTTGTGTCTTGGAGACGTGTCCAAGTTATGTTGTGATGTTTACTAATCACTCTGTTTGCCTCATGTTGAGGTATCTATGATGATGTGACTCTCTGAGTCAAGTTGAATAAATACAATCAACTGAATCTCTCTGTCCCTTAGCTTGTCTGTTTTTCATCATTGCCCCAGTTGAATGTCTGACCATGATCTTAGAACTGAGAATATAAAAACAATTATGATCATTGGGAATTTTTAACATTTTTACTTACAAAGTATTAACTTTTACTTAGTTTTAGACATTGTTCAATAAGATATATATCATTTTCAAGACATATTATGAACTGAAATTACAAACCTTCTCATGGGAAATGTATTTAACAAAATGGTTTGTTGTGAATTCATGTGGATAGTGTTGGGGTAGTTACTCTATAAAAGTAATAGATTACACATTACTAGATACTTTTAATGCTTTACTTTACTAGATTACTCACTGCTGAAAGTACCTAGTTACACTACTAGTTACATTACTTTTGGATTACTCCGTAACATCACCTGAGATACACTTGCTAAATAAAAATATATGTACCATATATATGCCCTAATCAACTAAAATTCTGATTATAATGAGGACATACACAATATCTCTCTTTTATGCTTTTTATTACGACAAAGCTGACAAAAAAAGTTGTGAACATCAACCTAAAAGTTGTCAAGCATAACAAGGCTACAGTACTGGCAGTAAGCAAAATGTCTCAACAAAAATAATGCTTAAAACTTTAAATGGCAACATTTCCTCTACTATGTATGTTGCTACAAGCCTGTTTATCTCTGCTTTGGTAACCTGCTGATGAAAGTCAAGTCGTGGCTGCTTGGCTGGTGTTGGCAACATTTGGCAATGGCAACCTTTTATTGGCTTCAGTGTCACTCAGGGTCCAGGGATCTTTAGCTACTTTTCTTGAGTTAGCATGTTGCCTTTTTTTGCACATGCCGTACATCACATGTGAATACATTTAGTTTCGGAATTTGCTTCCGGTATTTAGTGGATTTTACGTTTAGGCCTATTGTTCTTTTTTTTGTTTAGAGCTACAGTTTCTTTACAGTTTCTTTGCTAGGCTACTGTTTCCTCAACAGTGAGGTCACCATCCATAGCTGATGGGATGTGCAATAAGACACACTTCTATTGTTCCCTAATTGATGGCAGGGTGTGGGAAACTGAGGAAAACTCACTCACAGACCCCCTATGGGACAATAGATACAGACCCCAGTCCTGGATGTTCTGACCCCTAATCTGGAGGTCAGTGTTGGGGGTGGGTGTGGCTGCTGGTGGGGATGGTGGTGATGGTGGTGATGGTGGGGCTGGTGGTGATGGTGGGGCTGGTGGTGATGGTGGGGCTGGAGGGGCTGATGGGGCTGATGGGGCTGGTGGTGATGGTGGGGCTGGTGGTGATAGTGGGGCTGGAGGGGCTGATGGGGCTGATGGGGCTGGTGGGGCTGGTGGTGATGGTGGGGCTGGTGGTGATGGTGGGGCTGGTGGTGATGGTGGGGCTGGTGGTGATGGTGGGGCTGGAGGGGCTGATGGGGCTGATGGGGCTGGTGGTGATGGTGGGGCTGATGGGGCTGGTGGGGCTGGTGGTGATGGTGGGGCTGATGGGGCTGGTGGGGCTGGTGGTGATGGTGGGGCTGATGGGGCTGATGGTGTTGATGGGGCTGATGGGGCTGATGGGGCTGGTGGGGCTGGTGGTGATGGTGGGGCTGGTGGTGATGGTGGGGCTGGTGGTGATGGTGGGGCTGGTGGTGATGGTGGGGCTGATGGTGATGGTGGGGCTGGTGGTGATGGTGGGGCTGGTGGTGATGGTGGGGCTGGTGGTGATGGTGGGGCTGATGGTGATGGTGGGGCTGGTGGTGATGGTGGGGCTGGTGGTGATGGTGGGGCTGATGGGGCTGATGGTGTTGATGGGGCTGATGGGGCTGATGGGGCTGATGGGGCTGGTGGGGCTGATGGGGCTGATGGGGCTGGTGGGGCTGATGGGGCTGATGGGGATGGTGGGGCTGGTGGTGATGGTGGGGCTGATGGGGATGTTGGGGCTGGTGGTGATGGTGGGGCTGGTGGTGGGGAAGGGAGGGGGGTGTTGTGGGGTATTTGTTCTCTGTTATAAGTCAACATATATTTTGTGATATGTTTCACATCTTCAGTATTTACTCAATCATATTGCTGAACATTAAAGGCCATCCAAAAAGTAACTACAGTTCCCATAATAATTTAATTTCAATAAAAATGTGTCAGTACTATCTGCATACCCTGTACTACAGTACATTTTACATTCACCTAAATTCCAGTTGAGAAGACTGTCACTAGACTCTTTGTTCATTTACATGGACCAGAAATTAATCATTATCAATCAAATAACCATCAACTGTTTTTACTTGTTGTGTAGCTAAGGGAAGTTTAACGTGAAAAAGTAGACAGGCTTTAGAACCAAGACAGTTATTTAAATACACACCAAGTGTCTTTAAGAGACTTGAATAGAACACTGAGCGGAAGATTCTTCCTTTGGGTTCAAACAAACAGCCTCATGTCATTCTTTACCGAGTATAAAGCTTGAACTACATTACTATATTTAGCTAATGAGGTTTACCAGTGGGGTATGTGTATGTCTGTGTTAGAGGGGGATGGTGGGGGAGAGAAGATGAATTAGCATTGAACAAGACACACTTGTATTGTTCTGTAGAAGCTTCCTCAATGAGCAGAGTGTGGGAAAGCTCTGGAGAGCAGAGTCACAGTTCAGTGTCTTTAGCATTCTCAGTCTCACCACCACCAGACTGTCTCTATGGGGAATTGACACACTTTAGGAGGAGGAATACAAATTATCCGTCGAAAGAATTTCAGGATGATGTCATCTGTCAGCCCAGAATGTCAAACAAGTACACACAAAGTTCATATTTAACAAACACCAACAAAAGAATTGTGATAAAACTGATTAAAATGCACCTGAGAGTATAGTATGTTCCTGCTATTTCATGATTACTTTTGTAATGATTGATTTCTTCAACTTTATAAATGCTTGTTGTGACAATAAGCCGTCAGTCTCAGCCAGTGGTGTTCTTTCCCTCCAGATGGCCAGATGGTCTGTGACGTCAGGCTCTGACTATTCTACAACACAGATCCGATAGCGTCACTATAGCTCCATTCAGTGTCCTGAACCTCTTTTGTTGTACATTGACCACAGGACACAGGACTCAGTGTGGGAAACTCAGAGCAGTTCTCTACTCACACTACAAGACACTCAACACATCTGGAATTACAGCAGTAATTAGTTAGTCTATGTCCTATTCTGAAGAAAAAAAATGCTGCTCATAGGTACTGAAATAAATGTATTTTGCTTTTATCTTATACAGTATAGAGACTGTGTGTTCAGAAGATGTATCTTAAATAGGAATTTTAAAACAGTAAAGCAACCTGATTCGAAAAGAACTGAATCATTTAAGAATTAAATAAATTGAGTAACGTTGAAACTAACTGAATGAAGACTTGCTTTGCAGACCTAATTGTTGATGTCACCAGTACACCATGTCATTTGACATTCATTATTGAAGTAACTGAAGTTTAGGTAACATTTTAAGACATCAGTAAAAGAGCTGAGCCAGTATCACACGTGTGTGTTGAGATGATGAGCGTGTGCTCTGTCAGAGTCATTGATCCCAACATCAGGCAGCAGATCTGATCTCTTTACAGGGTCACCACTTTCCCAGATCCACACAGCGCTCTGTGAGTCTCTCTCCATCACCCCCCCAGCCCTCCACCTGCTCCCCTGAGATGTGACTATTGTCCTCCCAAGCTCTCCCATTGGCTGCAGACTGTGAGAAACTCCAACCAGCCCAAGACCCACACATTCATATGGAGATGTGGGACTATATATAGGAGGGATGAAGCCAGTAGAAATCAGATTCACTCTACACAGAGAACTCTACAACACAGAGATCCAGCCATGACTCCTACAGTCACTTCAGCAAGAACCTACTCTGAGGAGCACCTGACTCTCACCAACAAGGTAAATTGAAGACTCAATATCACAAACTTACATCAACTGCTTACAAGTAATGATCTTTATTGATGTTACACTCCAGAATCAGGTTATTAATGTGTTTCCTCTCTTTCTTTTGCAGCTTAGAAAGCCACAGGTGGAGAAGTTACGTAGAGATCGTATCAACAGCAGCATTGAGCAGCTCAAGTCTCTCCTGGGTCCAGAACTCTTCAACCAGCAGCCTGACTCCAAGCTGGAGAAAGCTGACATTCTGGAGATGACAGTTTCTTTATTGAGCCGCCTGCATCCAATCAACTCCTCTTCCTGCTCAGCACCTACCAATCAAGGTCACTCCAGGTGTGTCCAAGATATGGTGCACTTCCTGTCCAAGGAGGAGATGGAGACAGAGTCCCAGAGAAGACTGCTGAGCCACTTCCAGAGCCGGCAGTCATCCTCTGATAAGAACAGGAAGGAGACTGACCTGTCTCAGCTGAGCTCCCCAGCCAAGAACAGCATCAGTAAAGAGAAGAGTCCAGTCAACAGCGCCCCCTGGAGGCCCTGGTAGAGACTTACAGACTGCAGCTCTACTTCGGACATGACTATGTTGGTCAGAGATTAACATTGCCTAAAACATTATTGACAAGTGAAGATGTTCTGTATAAACAGAACAATTGCTGACTTTGTTATTGATCATACGATCTGAAGCTTTTATGGTCCATTGTAAGGACATTTACCCAAACTGGGCATTATTCATTGAATCTCTCTGAGATTTCCTCTGATCTGTTCAAAGGTCAGCAAATCTCTTCAGGATAATCCTGAATTTCACACTACATTTTTGTAGTATTGATTTTGATGTGCATCTCTGTGAAGTTTGCACCAGTTTGTTTCTATGTAAACTTACAAAAAGTGATACATTATCACTTTTCCTCCATGAGGATTATTCACCCAAAATGGGTATCAATGTTATCTGTCTGTGATTATTGTTAACTGATCTGTTTCAAGATCAATATATTTACTCAGAGTATTAATAACTTAGAAATATTTCTATTGAGGAATATAAAGTTTTCTTTGTCAAACTGCTGTTCATGTTGGACAGATCTTTGTCTTTCAAAAAGGTAGTTGTTTAATATGTTTCCTCTACTCTGTTAGAGTACAGTACCTACTCAGCATATGTTTAAATATGCATGGTGAAAGGAGAACATTATTTTCTCTGTAAACTTACCGTTTATGCTAGACAGATCATTTGCCTTTTGTAAAGACAGACCTTCAATATATATCCTCTACTCTGTTAGAGTACTTATTATGCATATGTTTTATGTGTGTGAAGAAAGGAGAACATTATTTGCTCTGCAAACTAACTGTTTATGTTAAATAGTTCAATGTGTCTTTTGTAAAGACAGATGTTCAATATATATCCTCTACTCTGTTTGAGTACCTAATATGCATGTTTTACTATGTATGAAGAAAATAGAACATTATTTTCTCTGTTTGTTAACTGTTTTTGTTCAAAAACCAATTGTTGTTCAATATCGGTTCTCTATTCTTAGAACACCTTGTGTCTTGGAGATGTATCCAAGTTTTGTTCAGATGATGTTACGTCTCAATTTTCAACCTTTTGTAAAGGTTTGTAAAAACATTTGACTCATTGCGTTACTTGTAATAAATAATTAATTTAATTCCAAACAAGAACTCACTCTTCATACTTCATTTCATTTCGTCATTTCATCATTTAGCAGACGCTCTTATCCAGAGCGACTTACAGTAAGTACAGGGTCATTCCCCCGAGGCAAGTAGGGTGAAGTGCCTTGCCCAAGGACACAACGTCATTTTGCACAGCCGGGGAATCGTACCAGCAACCTTCTGATTACTAGCCCGATTCCCTAACCGCTCAGCCACCTGACTCCCATTTCACACAATTTTTCACATTAGAACTAGACACACCTTTTCCCCCTTTCAGCCTTATATCAACAAATGGCTATGTGATTGGGATGAGCAGACAGAAGATCAAAAAGAAGAGGTCAAGAGCTATTGAAATGTTCACAAATAATGATGGATGAAAGTTTACTATTCAGCCTACATTTACGTGATAATGGTGATGGAAATAATAGTTAAACTTAAACAACTGTAAAGAAAAATACACGTAGGCCTACATTTCCCAATACCAAAATACACTTTCTCACCTTGTGAATTTGAGTTTTCAAGAAGAAAAGTCTACTTTTAGATCTGTCTGAGTCACTGGTGTGAAAGAAATTTCTGTCCGTCTCTTATTGAAACTGTGTGATCAGTTAGGTTCTGGGTTTATCAATATTAAACACTCAGCTTATTGGAGAGAGTGTAATAAACACCTCGACATGAAAATGACCGGTTCAGACACAAAGCGGTACTATCTCTGAAGCATGATGACGGTGATAAAAATAGGTGACAAAACATTGTGTGAATGAAATAATACGTAGTATAGAATATATGACCGTATAACAGTAAGCCACCAATAAGGCAATAGCTAATCTAAAGATTGTGATTAACATAATCACTTAAGAAATTCAAGTCATGTCATTGAAGCTTAGGCCATACCCCACGTGACGTCAATATGGACACTTAACACCTGAGACTTTCCCACACTGGAGGCCCTATAATAAAAGCAAATAAATAATTGGTCATAAAACCCCCATTTACACAACTTCCTCTATTACTGTTAAATCAAAGAGGAGCGTGCAATGACATGTGGCGACCTAAAAGCGTGCCTCAATCACACCTACCATCGCACCTTATTGAACTCGAGGCAACAACACCGTGAGAAACTGAAGCCGTTTTTATTGACTCTTTGATTTGCACCCTGTGTGTGTCAGGGCGACAGTCGTGCACACTTTCCCATCAGCAGCAGGCGTTTGTCCTTTGATAGCTTCTTGTCAAAATAGCGTCGGGATTTTGATAGCACGCGTTGCATCATAGGGGGTAGAGTCATTCGTGCGATCCTAGAATTTAAGTAGCCTGTTAACCCGGTGGTCAAATAATTTCAACCGAACACATGTACACAAGCAGAAACAGGCTACCCTGCATGCGAGAGAGAGAGAGAGAGAGAGGCTCGAAAGGGAAGAGAGGGCTTCATTGGGAAGTAAAGGCAAACTATTGAATTGTATTGCCATCGTTGTTGATAGTACACATATTTCGACGTACAATAACAACAGCTATTTATTTTTTACAATTGTAATAATAATATAATAGCAAAATTAAAAAACACTTTACGCTTTGTCTTTCGCTTTCGTTTGATAATAACTTTCATAGCTTAGAATAAAGCCTCAGCTAACTGTTTAATAATTAAAACCACTTCTAGTATGTGACAGTAATCACCACATAAAGTGTATGTTCAATCTTTTTATCTATAGTGGCCCTTATCAGGTGTGCAGACGCTGCCAGCTCTCCATCTGCAGAGGCCTGATCAGACACAGGGACTGTTCCCAGGTAATAAAAAAGTAACAACCTGCTTGTGTCCAGCCTGTGGCTCAGAGAGCCTCAACCCCAATCCCCTCTGTTGAGGCCATGAGGCTGGTTGAAACCATGAGATAATTGATGCCTCTCCCATTGTTGTGTCCGCCTCGCCCACTGGCCTCAGAGTGTGGGAAAGCTAAGCCTTCCTGGGACTCATGGCTTTGTAATGCTAATGCCCCGCTATAAATAGGGGAGAGGGATCCTCTCTCAGCTCACAACTCACTGTCCTTCCTCAGAGAAGCACACTCTCTCCCTACTGCTCCAGAATGGCTCCTACCTGCACCAGAGACTCTGACACCTCCATGCTCTCCACCAAAGACAAACATAAAGTAAGTGTTGTTACACATCTGTCCTTTTATCATTGCTTGTTTTACCTTTGCTGCGTCCCTGTTTGAGAGAGAGCATTGAGCTAACAGACTGTCCTCTTCTCCTCCAGTTAAGGAAACCAGCCGTGGAAAAAATGCGCCGTGATCGCATCAATATCTGCATAGAGCAGCTCAAGGCACTGCTGGAGAAGGAGTTCCACAAGCAGGACCCCAACGCCAAGCTGGAGAAGGCTGACATCCTGGAGATGACGGTGGTGTTCCTGAAGCAGCAGCTGCAGTTCAGGAGCATGGCCCCTCTGAGGGCCCACGGTCAGGGTTACTCCCAGTGCTGGAGAGAGGCGCTGCACTTCCTGTCTGCCAGCTCCACCAAGGATGCCACGCTCCAACACCTCCAGCACCTCCATGGTGCCCAGAGAGTTTCCCTGGACAGCTGTCCCTCTTCTCCCCTCTCCTCCCAGCTCCACAGCCAGGGCCCAGTCAAGAAGGCCACCAGCACCCACAAACCAGTGTGGAGGCCCTGGTAGAGCCCCTGTACAGACTCTGTACCTGGAGGACTGTCCACCATCCTGAGTAGGAAACGTGTTTCCAAATGTTTTACTGGATGTTCTACGTTTCTTGATAGAAATGAACTCCACTGATGTTACTCTCTCAGAGAAAAAGCTGAAAACAGTTTTACAGTACTTCGTTATGAAGTAGATGTTTTCTATATACTTTGATGAGTGATGAATGCAGTGTGTGCTTTTATGAAGCACTATTGTGTTGTTTTACCCTTTCATTTTCTGAGAAAATGTTGTGTAAAGATGTTATCTTTATTTACTGATGGTTGCTTTGCCAACTGAAACTTTTCTTTAACTTCCGTTTTTTATGTTCCTATTGAGGGATATTGATTCTAAGATATGAATGTCCTTTTTGTAAAGGCTTTGTGAATCCTTTTGTAAAGGATATTGATATCATTACTTGAATATGCCTTTTGTAAAGGCTACTATTATCATAATTTAAATATTCCTTTTGTAATCAATATTATTATCATTATGCAAATATTTATTTGGTAAAATTAGCAAAACCACTATCTGTTCAAACATATACATGGCTGTGTTGTAAACACTGATGATTCATCAGTGTTAACAGTGTCATCATTTTCTCTTGTCAGACATCCTATGTTAAATTATATGAAACAAACTTCAAAGAGGACCAAATCTTTCAAATAAACATGTTTTTAAAAGTATGATATTCTTTCTTTGTGACTAATTATACGTTATTCGAAAATTAGCAAAACAAAGTTTTGTCATGATTAAGCTCAAACAGTTTGAGAAACGCTATGAGATATTGCAATGGATAGACTGATTTCATAAGGGATATCCCTGTACAAGTGTGTAGCATCATGAATTCATGATGTTTGATTTGTTTGTGCCAGTTCACAGCTTTGCTCATTATATTTGAAGTGTGCGTCTGTATTAATTCTGTTTAAGAACATTCATTTGTTTAAAGTTTATAGTAATATACATACATTAGGATTGAATCTGTATTAAAATATCCCTGAACACACAGGTACACGTGCAAACAAACACTCACACGCGTGCACACACACACACCCACACCCACGTGCAGAAGAGCATAGGGGTGTGCACTACGTGTGTGTGTGCATGTATTTGTGTGTGTACAGGCAGGACCAGGTCTGTCTTGTGTCTTTGTGTACTAAGCCCCAGGCTAGCGTTGGGCAGTTGGTTCTGTCAGCTCTGGTTTCATCAAACAGCTGGTGGGTTGAGCTGCTGTGAGGCTGCAGGGCCTGGTGGAGAGGCTCCAGTGTGGGAGAGGAGGGTCCTGTGTGGGGCCTGCCTCTCCACAGCTTTCCCACACTCTTGCTCCATTCTCCCCTTTCATCCCACAGACAAAGGAAGTGTGCCGCGCTAAATTATCCTCGAGGCATGATGGTGAGAAAGCCCTCACCAACTGCCCCTCTCTTCCTCCCTCCTCTACAAATCTGTCCCTGAGGGGGGACAATCAGCTTAGTAATTTCATAAACCTGCCATTATTCATGACCAAATACAAATTAGGTTCTCAAATAATTATTCTTAATATTGTACGAATGTAACTGAGTACATGAATTAATACTGAACACGAAAAATAAGAAATAGTCTCAGAGCCTTTGCTAATTACCTTACTTGGATTCTTGTTACATTATATTTTAGTTAAACTTAATTTGTATTTCTCCATACCAGAGAAGAGTTTGTTACCAATTTTATTGCAGTACAGTTGGATTTCTGTCACAATTATCTGCCAGAATTATCTGCCTTTGCGACAACACGAGGGGTACAACACAACTATCATGAGGGGTGAGCCTTGCTTTCAGTCAATGGTGTAATGTATACATGCCAGGATGAGCCTGGGCCTGTTCCTGGGACTGTGGACCACCGTGGGAAACCTCTGCTGTCTACCTCAGCTAACAGGTGTCAGTGTGGAGGCTGGTCTGCTCCACCTGGCGATAAGACACTTTGAGCAAACACACACACACACACACTTCTTAGTCAGACATGCTCCCACAACACCCTCCCAGGCACACTCCCAATGGCCTCCCAAGGTGCGGGTACACCCAAGCCCGCACGCACACACACATAGACAGACACACATACACACAGACACTCACACAAAGTATTTATGTAATCTTTTGTCACAAACAAGTGTGTATTGGTGCAAGAGTGTGGGAAAGCAGTCTGGACTCCAGACCCATGAGGGCAGTAGGGCCTGGAGTAAACAGTCAGGACTCCAGACACATGTAGGCCCTGCAGTAAACAGTCAGGACTCCAGACCCATGTAGGCCCTGCAGTAAACAGTCAGGACTCCAGACACATGTAGGTCCTAGTAAACAGACAGCCACTCTCTGATCAGTGATAATTGATTATCGAACCTTACAACTTGTCAATAACCCCTCAATAAGACCAGCAGTGATACACCAATCAGCTAAATAACTAACTGATTTGAATTGATTTATTAAACATTAAATAGACTAAATAAGTCTATCCTGCTGCAGTACAATGTCTAGATTACTGTTATGATTCACTGATAGCAAAGGCATTGTTTCAGTCCAAACCACAGCATACCTTGGCTAATAGAACTCTTATTTCCCATTGTTCAAATTGGATGCTCTTCATATCTAGCTGTCTCATCTCTTAACTCAAGTGTGTATAATATTGCTTAGAGACCCCTTTCTAAAATCTTTACAATTAATTTAAGTAATTCAAAATCAAAAAATGTGGCTAATTTAATATTTTCCTTTTCAGTAATGGGCCACAGTCAAACACAGAGAAAGATAATTGTGAATTTTCATTGATTTATTTATACAAGAAATTAAGCAGTCCTCTATGAAGCTGCTGTCACTCATGTCAAAGTTGATAATTTTCAAAGACACACAGTGTCAACAGTGAATTGTAATAGAAAAATGAGACAGGTTGGGACATATTATTCCATCTAGACTTTCTAAAAGGCATATCAACTTCTCAAAAAGAATATCCTAAAACAAAATATATAGTTTTCACAAAAGAAGACCATTGTTACATATAGACTTTCTAAAAGGCATATTCACTTCTAAAAACAATATCCTAAAACAAAGTATATAGTCTTCACATAAGAAGACTATTGTTCCATCTAGACTTTCTAAAAGGCATATTCACTTCTCAAAAGCAATATCCTAAAACAAAGTATATAGTCTTTACAAAAGACTGGGAAAAAAAACATATTTTACAAAAGGATAACAAAGCCTTTACAAATCTATCCAAAAAGCCTTTACAAAAGGCATATACAAAATCTTGGACTCCTTCAATAGGAAGGTTTTCAGGTTTCAGTTGGCCAAGCAACCATCAGATTAGATAACATCTTTCATGTAATGATATCAATATCCTTTACAAAAGGATTCACAAAGCCTTTACAAAAAGGACATTCATATCTTAGAATCAATATTCCTCAATAGGAACATAAAAAACAGAAGTTAAAGAAAAGTTTCAGTTGGCAAAGCAACCATCAGTAAATAAAGATAACATCTTTACACAACATTTTCTCAGAAAATGAAAGGGTAAAACAACACAATAGTGCTTCATAAAAGCACACACTGCATTCATCACTCATCAAAGTATATAGAAAACATCTACTTCATAACGAAGTACTGTAAAACTGTTTTCAGCTTTTTCTCTGAGAGAGTAACATCAGTGGAGTTCATTTCTATCAAGAAACGTAGAACATCCAGTAAAACATTTGGAAACACGTTTCCTACTCAGGATGGTGGACAGTCCTCCAGGTACAGAGTCTGTACAGGGGCTCTACCAGGGCCTCCACACTGGTTTGTGGGTGCTGGTGGCCTGCTTGACTGGGCCCTGGCTGTGGAGCTGGGAGGAGAGGGGAGATGAGGGACAGCTGTCCAGGGAAACTCTCTGGGCACCATGGAGGTGCTGGAGGTGTTGGAGCGTGGCATCCTTGGTGGAGCTGGCAGACAGGAAGTGCAGCGCCTCTCTCCAGCACTGGGAGTAACCCTGACCGTGGGCCCTCAGAGGGGCCATGCTCCTGAACTGCAGCTGCTGCTTCAGGAACACCACCGTCATCTCCAGGATGTCAGCCTTCTCCAGCTTGGCGTTGGGGTCCTGCTTGTGGAACTCCTTCTCCAGCAGTGCCTTGAGCTGCTCTATACAGATATTGATGCGATCTCGGCGCATTTTCTCCACGGCTGGTTTCCTTAACTGGAGGAGAAGAGGACAGTCTGTTAGCTCAATGCTCTCTCTCAAACAGGGGCGCAGCAAAGGTAAAACAAGCAATGATAAAAGGACAGATGTGTAACAACACTTACTTTATGTTTGTCTTTGGTGGAGAGCATGGAGGTGTCAGAGTCTCTGGTGCAGGTAGGAGCCATTCTGGAGCAGTAGGGAGAGAGTGTGCTTCTCTGAGGAAGCACAGTGAGTTGTGAGCTGAGAGAGGATCCCTCTCCCCTATTTATAGCGGGGCATTAGCATTACAAAGCCATGAGTCCCAGGAAGGCTTAGCTTTCCCACACTCTGAGGCCAGTGGGCGAGGCGGACACAACAATGGGAGAGGCATCAATTATCTCATGGTTTCAACCAGCCTCATGGCCTCAACAGAGGGGATTGGGGTTGAGGCTCTCTGAGCCACAGGCTGGACACAAGCAGGTTGTTACTTTTTTATTACCTGGGAACAGTCCCTGTGTCTGATCAGGCCTCTGCAGATGGAGAGCTGGCAGCCTCTGCACACCTGATAAGGGCCACTATAGATAAAAACATTAAACATGGCACATGGAGGAGAATACAGCAAGACTGCTGCACATGGTCAAGAAAACACAACATGGGATTCATTTTTACTATGTAATCAGTAATCTTTATTACATTTGAAAAAGGTGACAAAACCCATCCATATTAGAACTGAGGAACAGGTTTATTAGAACTGATTATAAACTTATACACATACGTTGATACCTTGCATCAACTTGTATATTAGTTTAATATTTACAGTTTGATACAGGCACTGTGTGTGATAATGTGAAATTACATGATGTCACTTCCATTACACACCTTCCAAACTGCGTAAATGTTTCATGAGAAAGAAGGAGGGGGAGTAAAGACAAGAGTTAGGTAGAGAGAGCGAGGGATAAAGATTCCTGTTGCTATTGTAAATGCCAATTAAACACAATTATCCTATGCCCTCTGGGAAGGCACACTTCCATTGTTCGACCCCCCCCCCCCTTTAACCCTCTGTCTCCCATCCCCCTTGGGTGTACATGTAGTAAATGGGGAAGAGAGTGTGGGAAAGCAGGATGGTCTCTTACTCACACATCCTCCAGTCAATAGAGCACACCCCAGCACCCCTCCATCCACCCACCCCCCAGCCCCTACCTCCCTCTTCCCCTGCCTCCCTCCCTCCTCCTCTCCTCCTCCCAGCCGAGACACACCCTTTCAGCCTGCCGCCCTGATCACTGCCTCTGTGGAGCATGAGGGCGCGTGTGCTCACCCCCCCCACCCCACCCCACCTGAACTTACACCACACAGCCTAGATATGAGCGTTTGTGTGTGTTTGTTTGTGTGTATGTGTGTACTTACCTACCACTGTTAATTTACCTCTTCCCCATTCATCGACTTGTTTTAAAACTACGGCTACCATGTCAAAGTTCTACACTTGATCCTGTATCGCCAGGCAGGTCGCTGTTCTTATTTCTCAAGCTTCCATCACTATAATGTGTTATTGTTTGTCTTCTAATAACATGCCAATTGCTTGTATAACACTTTTGACTGCTCCCAAATAAACATAGAAATGTAGTTAAATGGAACTCTGGAAGCATTAGAATCAAGCTTTATTAATTTGAACTGTTGCATGCACATTGGTTGAAGGTTAGTTGAGCTAACCCTAACCCTATTTGCATCTCACTAAGTACACATACAATGGAACTGTTAATTATGCTGCTCTTTGCTGTCACCTAGAAGTGTAACTACATTACTGATATACTGTCTGGTTCTAAATCTCAATTTCCAAATCAACAAAAACAAATCCTGTGTGAGCGTTTCTTCTTTTGGACAACATGTACATGTGCTGTGCATGTATAATTGTAAATATACAAATACATATAAAAAAACAAAACGTCAATATCTGGGAGAAGCAGATGGTCAGGGCCTTTTTGGAGGGAAAAGCTTCCTCTTTCTTTTCAAGTCCTCAAGACACATTGCTTCAAGCGAGTATGCAGATGCTACCACATCATTTGAGTATGAACGCATTCCAATGTGGACATTCCTTCGTCCTCTATTGAGCAACAATAGAGATGGCCTCATTATGGAGACCTCTTCATACACACACACTCCTCCCACGCACACACACGCCAAACCGTCTCCATGGCTTTAAGCCCAGATGTCCCAGAGTGTGTGTGGGTAAGTGTGTGTGTGTGCGTGCGTGTGCAGCCAAAGGCCCTCTCCCTGCTCTGAGGAATGTGTGAGAGCCGCGACCTGCTCCTCTTTCCCACACGTAAGCCCCCATTCAGGCCATCGGCCCACCCTGCTTCCCCAGCCTCTGATCCGTCAGTCCTTATTATGCCTGAGCTTCAATAGGCCATCTGGACCTCGACTGGGACAGCCAGGGCCTCCTACTTACCCCACACTCACCTAGTACACGCTTCAGGTGGCGGGTGGAATAAACACACACACAATGTGTATATTGACATATTATTCCTGTGTACTGTATAAACATCAAGCATGTAGCCTAAATATTCCCTCAGAAATAACTAAAGGAATGGAAGGGAGATGCAGTGAACTGTCAATGTAAAAATGAATCAATAAAAGTGATAGATGAAGTATTCTTAGGATTAAAGGAAGATATTGATCGCTGAATTGTGTATCAATTTGAACCGGAAAACGCTATCCAACAATGGCTGCCACCAACCAAGGCATTGAGCAAACAACACCAGTGAAAGGGGTCTAAAATCTGACAGAAGGTGTTCGACAACGCAAGAAGTTTCCCGCCTCAAGTCGTTTTTTTCTTCTTCCTTGCTGCACGCCTTCACTGTGAATGTCAGGTCACATGCCCCTGGAGTGCCATAGACCCACACAACACAGCAGAATCTGCCTCCTCCAGGAAGGGGTCAGGCGTTTCCCAGGTTCTCTGTGTGTGTGTGTGTGTGGCTGCAGTCACAAGGATACTTCACAGGGCCCATGTGTGACACCCGGCACCTGCCCCTCTCTTTGTGGGAGAGCCATGCCCTGGCTCCAGCTCTGAAGGCAGGGCACACAGAGTCAGGGGCTGGTACAATACACCAGCTCAGAATGCATTGTGGTGTTCTTTACAAGTTCCATTTTGGCGGGAGAAGAAAATTTGTGATGGATGAGAAGGGTTTGAAAAAGACAAAACAAACAAAACAAAATAAACATTCTTTAACTGAACCTGAAACAAAATGAAGAAAAGTTCACTGGCACAACAACTTGAAACTTAAACGCTTAAAAGGTAGAATGGTAACAAAAGAATGATAATGAAAGCTTGATCTGGCCCATTACTCTTAATGTAAAAAAAAAAAAAAAAAAGGAATTCCCAATACAGTCAAGAAACAGGAACAAACATTGCACTTTCAAGGGGCTAACAACATATGCCCGTCTACAAGTTTCGTGGGCTGACAGTGGTTTCCCGCGCAGTGAGGCCAGCAGCTGCCCTGCCTTCAAAGCCTAATCCTGGAGGCAGTGTTGTCCCAACTTTCCCACAGCACACTTTCAACAGCGCAACAAAAGAAGTGTGCCGTGCTCAATACCGCATTAGTCCCGGTCCTCAATGGGGCATCTAATTCCCGAGAGACCATACGGAAAAACATCACATTGATACAACCCTTGAAGATTAACATAGCATTATTCCTCAAAACCCATTAGCCTACATTTACATTACATTTAGTCATTTAGCAGACGCTCTTATCCAGAGCGACTTACAGTAGGTACAGGGACATTCCGCTGAGGCAAGTAGGGTGAAGTGCCTTGCCCAAGGACACAACGTTATTTTGTACAGCTGGGAATCGAACCGGCAACCTTCTGATTACTAGCCCGACTCCCTAACCACTCAGCCATCTGACCCCCCACATTTGCCTAATAGCTAACCAATAGGCCTAGTCTAGTAGGCAAGGACTAAATTATAAGAAATAGCCATATATTTAACCATATAGCAGTCATTTTATGAATTGATGTTTATAGTCAAAGTGCTTTCATGCAGTTATTGTATTTAAGCCTGTAGCCTACCTAAATGTTGAATGGAATCCTCAAAAGGCTGACATTATTCGAAATATTAGCGGGAAAAAGCGCGGCCTGAACGCTTATAGCTAATCTCTTGATCCAGACTAATCTGTTCGGATCCCCATTCATGAATTGTGGACAACTTCTCCCGCCTTTTGGTCTGTCTGCCTTTCATGTGAATGGGTGTAACACCTTGGAATGCGGGCGCAAGGAATAGAGTCAACTTTTCATGGCACCCTTTAATTGCACGCTCCACCTGTTCCCATGGGACAAGCTAACTGTCCCCCGGCGACAGACAGTCAATTTAGCATGAAGCAATTGTAGCCTTTGTCATTGGGCTGCGTTCCGGATTGGCTCACTAGTGTGGGAACACCCTGTCAAACACTAACTCACGCGGGTTTACAGTGCAAGGGCTGGAGCTATAAATTGAGGAGCCCCGGAGAGCTGGGACAACCAACTTCCAAGATCAAGTGTGGCCTACAAAACATAAACGCAGGGCAATGCCACCTGTCAATGCTTGCAACTTAGTCCTTAGCACAAAAGATACAATCAAAGTGAGTACAAACAACTTCCTAAATAATCTCTGAGTATGTGTGATCTTTAAAAAAACGGTCAATAATTCTGTAAATGTCACCTGTCATCTAACTTTGTTTTTTTTGTTTGCTCTCTAGCTAAGGAAACCAGCTGTGGAGAAAATGCGCAGAGATCGCATTAACAACAGCATAGAGCAACTCAAGACCCTCCTTCACACCGAGCTCCAAGCACACCAGCCGAACTCGAAGCTCGAGAAAGCTGACATCCTCGAGACAGCCGTGTTCTACCTGAAAGACAACCTGCACTCGGCACCTGTCTCGGTCCACGCAGGCTCAGTTGGACAGGGCTATTCTGAGGGATTCTCCCGCTGTCTAGAAGAAACGCTTCGTTTCCTCTCCGCTCACAACCAGCCTTCAGAATCTAAGAAACTTGTCAGTCACTTCCACCGGTCTCAACAGACTCCAGGAGCCGAGTCCGTGCTGCGGAACCGCCCGGTGGTCCCCAGCAGGAACCTGAGTGTTCCTAAAAGCGTCACATCTGCAGGTGCAAGAACAGTGGTGTGGAGACCATGGTGATGAACGTGTATGGAAAATGAGATTGCGCAAACCCAGAATTAAGACTGTCAATGTGAAAATAATGAGATACCTTCCTGGCTTGTTTTAGGAGCTATTGTAGGATTACTTTCTTCATTAATACATTTGCATGTCAGTTAACGGTGAAATAGTGACATATTCAGCGAATGAGTTACCCATTGTTTGCGCAAAAGCGTACACCTATTCTATCTTCACCATGTGAAGGCAAATGTTTACATATTGTAAAAGCGTGTTTGTTGATTCTTGATTCAGTGTATAACTGCGTATGGCACTTGTTTCTGAGAATGTTTCCTATCTCGGCTTTGATCTAGGCTAATGTATCACATTGATATGCCCATTTTTCATTGTAATAAAATCAATTTAGAAAGAATGGATAAAGAAACTGTCCTCATGTGGATCTTAACCTAAACGAGTGAAACAGCTATAGTCAATTCCTGGGTTAGACTAATATTAATATGCTAAACCTGAACGTGCATGAAAATAAGAAACTCATGAAATCGTGGGTATGCAGCATGTCTTCTCCCAATTCAGGAATTAAAACTTTAGGTATATCAAATTGCCTACTTGATAAACCACATCATCTCTATCTACCTCCCCCCATCCACAAGCACACACGCGCGCGCACACACACACGCCGACAGAGAAAAGCTGCATTCAAGATCCCAAGTTTTCAAATTGGATTTCTGAAGGAAGCCTCGCCCCTTAATTTTTCCCATTAATCTTTTTTACTTCAAGAAAGCCTGGAGCCAGACAGTTCTGGCGGGAGGCTACATGAGACCCATGCACATTCTATTGAGTAAACATTTTCAAGCTCAATAGTCCAGCTGCTGTTTAGAACACAAAGGCAGCCCCGCCGTACCCGGAAACCCCCGGATAACCTGAGCTTTCCCACACTCACACTATTCAAAGAAGTCAATTAGAAGTGTGGTGCTTTTCGCGCCAACGTTCTTAACCCCACGTTTGTCTGTGTAGCTACCACGTGTTGACATATGGTCAGGATGTAAAATAGAGAATACAGTTAGTTTATACTGCTTATTTAAGTCTTTTCTGTTTTGAGTGGGAAGGAGTAGGCTATGTCTAATGATAGAAACAATACCATTTTGTTAGAGGTATTTGAAGAATGCCACATACAGATGTCCCAATTGTTCTTCACATAATTATACTGCATTAGTCTACATAACAAAGCATTCTGCAGCAGCATGGATGATAAATGCACTTAGCCCTGGCATTCTTGACATAACTTCACGAAAGACCATGAAAGACCAGAATAGCTTTGACATGAACAAAAGAAAATGTATGCTAAAAAGCACTCTCCCACAGTGATGTCATTATATCTTGGTGTCCCTCTGTGTATTGTGCAAATATGTGTTCTGCATATTCATATATTCACATTCCTTTTTATTGAATATGTCATTCAACCATTAGCCCTCTAGGTTAATCTGTAAACTTATGGGATTCATTGTAGAGCCTAAATGAATACCCAAGTTTGGGCATTATCTGTTCCCTGTCGGTGTTACATTCCTTGATTGGTCAATTTATCAAATAGGTGTTGTGGCACTGAAAGATGCTGTTAAATATGCTGTGTATAAATTGCTATAAAACTACTTCAAATAATATATCTTTATTTTTAAGCAGCATCTTTATATCGCTAAGCCCTTCTAGGAAAAGTATTTTAGATACATCCCCATGTTCTCACTGGAGGTGTGTAGAAGTGTGTCTCTCTGCCCTCGCACAACATGATGAACCGTGGGAGTGTGGCAGCACTTAGGTGACACTGCCTCGGAATCCTGTTATCTGTCAATGTCACAGGAGTCTGTGACACTAAAGGTATGCCTGATGTGAGAGAAAAGATGGAGGTGTTTTTCTTGACACACTAAATATCCTGGCCAGACCAGCAATACAAAATGTTTTGCTTGTGTACTTTGAAAGCAGTTTTTTAAATACATATACATATAGTTCTAGAAGTTGTCGTCCTAAGAGTATGGTGTAAAAAGGAGGGAGATAATTATCAGGACCATCTAAGACATCGATTGGTACAAAAGTAGTGTAAAAACTGCAAATCAAATTAATCTTGATATTTTATTATTAATTAATTCACGTCACAAAAAATAATACAAAAGCAAAGTACTCTATATTGTTACTGAAATAATTTAATATTGTCACAGATTACATTTATAATTCAATCTACATTAATACAGGCACATTTTGAAGATAATTCACTTCTAATTGCATTCTGCAGTAAAACAGACAATTAAAATACAAAATACATTTTATGAAAATAAATTCCCCCCCATTCCTTTTTTTTACTGAAACAGATTGAGGCCTACAGACTGACCATCCTCACACTCAATGACTCATCCATTTTGAGAAAAGTGCAAACGCTCTCCGTAAAACCAGTCTGTCATCAGTGAAATTAAGTATGCAGGTGATGAGGTAAATATTGATGAGCTCTTTGAAGTACTAGCCTGTTTAGGGTTAAAGTGGGTCTAGCTAAGGATTATATATGCCTAAACCAGGTATTAATACCCAACAGTACCCAATACTCAATTATTCATGACATAAAGTAATGACCATCAGTAATGGCCACAGCCATACAGAACATGCTATAAGCCAGTCAGTCTACGTACAATCAGAGAAGGTGTGAGGAGGGGCATTTCACTCTGACAGCTCAGCCAGTGTATCAGATTACAAAGACCCAATGTTACTAAAATGATTATTTTCAATTAGAAGTGTACTTCTGATATAACATCTGCATGTTCAGAACATTTTAACACTAGGAACCTTTTCTTTTACAATGTTCTATTCAGAACAATACACAACATGTTGACTTTGACCTTGACACTTATATAAGTCTGCTTTGCTTTCAGCCTCAAATGTAGTCCTTATAAGGATGCTGCATTGATGTCTATTTTCTGGGTTATTAAAACATCTATAAAAGGAAGACTCAATGAATACAGTTTGTCCCTAATGACAGATGTATATAGCAATGGTAATACAGGTCTTCTGCACTGACAATACCATAAGATTAAGGGAACACACAGCGGCCATATCCAATAACAGGAAACGCATCAGTGTAACAGGAAGTAGCTATACATGTGTAAAATCCATGGTTGACCACAACAGTTTGATTGGGTCCATGGACCCATGGACGGAAACAGTCTTGTACCATCCTTGTGTCTGTCAGACACAAGCAGCTTCTTTCAGCAGGCCGTCACACTCCAGACGATCCACCAGGAGGTGCTATGGCGCAGCAATTCCCTTTAAAAGCAGCTGATTACATTCTTATTCGTGAGTAAGGTTCAGTGCAGGCTCATCAGGGCATCGAGGGCCAATATTAGGATGGGTTCAAGGAGACAATTCTCTCTTACTTCATTGCCAGTCTTGTATGGGTGAGAGATATGGGTCTAAGGGAGGGGGTAGTCTGTTCTCTGGAGGGTTAAAATTGGATTAGTTGGGGGATAGGAGGCTAGGTTGGACGAGATGAAACTACAATACCTCATCTCTAGCCCATGTAGGGGTACTTCCAATCTTGGAGGGGTACATGGGTCTCCTTGACAACCTGCGGTGATGTCCATCGCAGAACGTAGTGGGGGCCGCCAGGTTTGTCATTAGTTCCTATAGAGACAGTCGAGTTCATGGTTTACAATCCTATTCATAAATGCATCCCCATAGAGATGATCACTCAGAAACTCATCTTGTTATAAGAACTATAAAAATCACTGAAACTTGCATTTTGCAACATGACAGAACACACTAATTTACAGTGAATCATTCCAAAATATAAAATCCAATAAAAAATTCCAAGGATAAACGTGCTCCAGATAATTATTAGGGCCACGTGCTGGATTTACGTCGGAGCGAACACCAACGGGATGGCAGCTCTGAAGGAGCAGGGATGGGATGGGTTGGTGGCAGACAGAGGCTAATCTCACCTGAGGCTCTGGCGCCACCAAATGGTTGCTGGGCGACGATGGAGCCGGTGGACTTGTCGTTGACGTAGTAGTTGCCTGCGGCGTTCCTGAGGACCCTGGCTGCCTCGTCCACCACAGTCCTGGAGGACAGGACACATGGTTAGGACATAGCTTGAACAGACACAGGTCTCAAAGACAGTACACGAGACTGTACTATTCGGGGACTGTCCAAAGTTGGCTTATTAGGACACAATCCTCTGAATGTATCATATAAAACCTTTATTAGATGCCTGCATGTTACATTTATATAGACCGCATACACAGTTCATGGGTACATTGTTTTATCTAAAGTGGCCTAATTACTATTACTAGAGCAGTGCCTGTTTGCGGCTTATGAGATTAATGGCTTCTTCGCTAAGTGCAGCTCAACATAGCATCAAACATGATTAATTAGGCGATATATATATTCTTTTTGATAATTAGCTCATCCAGCTGTACTCCTTTGGCCATGCCAGGTAGTTGAGCACCGTGTTGTATATTTTTTATTGTTGTTTGTATAACATGTCATGTGTCTTATGAAGTAGTATTCATTCATGCTATGCGTGTGCTTTGTAATACGTTGGCACTTCACATTCTCCAGGAGAGTGCTCGATCTCTCATTTCAGAGATGGCCCAAATGGGTGATCTCGTTTTTTTGCTTCCCTCTGGAAAATTAGTGTCAAAAAGTGTTTGCATCCCCCAACCCATTCCCCCCCCCCCTCCCACTGTGAAGTGCATCGTGTTGCCTCCTGGTATGAAATGCACTATATAAATAAAGTTAAGACAATAAGGAAAATGGTTAGAAGTCGAACAAGTTACTGAAATCGAACAGAGCTGGGTTGAAAGAAAGAGAGAGTGTGTGTGTGTCTTACTTGTCTTTAGCGAACACAGCTCCGGTGAGGGCGTACGGCGACGTGCTGTCGATCAGCTGGAGGATCTGCTTGTAGTCGTTCTCAGGGTAGACGTACACAGACAGGATCGGCCCAAAGATCTCCTGCAGGAGACGCAGACAGAGGGAGGGTCTTAATACACCCAGATGTACAGTCCAGACGAGCTAGCTCCACTGGGGTTGGGATGAAGGTGAACAGGCTCCGTCACAGATGTGTGAACTCTGGCAGGAGACCCGTATCTCCAAAACCATTAAACATGAAGCCACCGGGCAATACGCTTTTAAAAGTGAAAACGACTTCCTACATCGTCGACAGGTTCCTCACCTCGTTCATGATGGGATCCCGTGGGTCTGTGGTCTCTATGATAGTAGGCTCCACAAAGTAGCCCTTCTTATCGTCGCAGTTGCCCCCGGCGATGATGCTCAGGTTGGCCGAGGACTTGGCATGGTCCAGCCACTTCTTGTTACGAGCAAAGGACTGTGGGAAAAGAGTACAGAGACTCACTGATCCTGTACTATAATCAAGCCTGCGAGTGTGGAAATCCAATGTTCCTGAGTTACAGAAAGTTGCGTACCTTGTCATCGATGACGGCAGAGAAGAAGGTGCTGAAGTCCTCCACAGGCTGTCAAGCACAGACCAAAACAACCCAATTATCACAACCTGACTTCTAATTAAAACATCGGTAAGCCCTCAACTGTTTTTCTATCCCCCTCAGAGTAAACACACAACTACTATGAAATATAAAGTCGGTATATTAGTATCGGTCTTATCTAATCAAGGAACCCATCACTACGATGGTGTACAAGAAAGCATGTCTAGGCTTACGAGAGGTCAACAGGCGTTCTTTTTTCTACTCACGTCCCCCAGGTTGATCTGCTTGTGGATGTCCAGGAGCCCCTGCTTGATCTGGGGCCACAGGCTGTCAGGAACATACATCCTGGAGCAGGCAGAGCACTTCTGGCCCCCGTACTCAAACGCTGAGCGGATGGTCCCAGTCACCACGCTTTGCACGTCCGCCGACTTGTGGACGAAGTGGAAGTTCTTCCCGCCACACTCTGAGAGGCAGGAGAGGAGAGGAGGGAACAGGGAAGCTGATGAAATGTTTTCATACCGATCCAAAGTGAACTCCTCCTGTGTCTGAGAAGCTTGGTCTTTTTTGGAACGGTTGTTTGCCATTCCCTCGAGGACCAGTGTTAAAAGGGATCGTCTTTGAGTAGTGGGACCGATCCACGTCGGTGTGGGAAGTACGTTTTGCTCGGTGGTGCCACCTACCTCCGCCCACACGGGGGAAGTTCCTGTAGATGTCTAGGTTCTGGGCCACCTGTTTCCACAGCCTCTTGAACGTCCTGGAGAGGAAAAACATGTCTGTCAAACTCCTGAGGTACAGCGTCCACTGCTCCAAGCACTGAGCTTGTATTAGCATGTGTCACTGCCTTTAATTCAGCCTGTGTTACTTGTTCTGTAAAACGCAAAATACATTTTATTATCAAACTTAGTTTTTTTTTATCAAGAGACTTGATTTTTTTTTTCATTAGAGTATTTCTGCATCATGCTATGCACTAATGTTAATACGATGTTATGGTTGCACTGGAGCTAAGATACTATATTGCTCACCATGCCTAGTAGCTGATATGGGGTTACTTTGCGCTGTGGCTAGAAAATAGAGATTGTTTCTTTGCTCTGACTACTAAAATATTGTTAAAACTATGCACTACTAATCCTTGACCTTCTGCTGCACTTCATCCCCAATATGTACGTTGTTTTGGATAAAAGGGTCTGCTAAAAGAATGTCATCTCAAAAGTAAATATTGCTAACTGATAGAGTGCTGATGACGTACGGAACGCTGCCAGTGAAGTTGATGCCCGCCAGGTGCTCGGAGGAGGTGATGGTGTCTCCGAACACGGGCCCATCGGCCGGGACGAACTGGATGATGTTGGGGGGCAGACCGCAGTCCCTCAGTACCTTGTACACCGCGTAGCTGGCCGACATGGCTGTGTCGCTGGGCTTCCACAGAACCACGTTCCCCTGACACACAGACCAAGGAGAGGACAAAGTAGAAAAAAAAACAAATAATAACTCATACATTATTAACGATCAAATTCACAGGCCACACACCTCAGGAATAAACAGCCACTGTCACTGAAGATTCAAGCAGGCACAGGGAATTCTTGTCCTCAACAATTAATCCACGTCACAGTACGTTTATGAGAATGTCTTTCTCACAAACATAGACAGTAAGAAGGACTGACCATGATGGCAGGGGTTCCTGCAAGATTCCCACCAATTGCAGTGAAGTTGAAAGGGGCGACAGCGGCCACAAATCCCTGGAATACAACACATATAATATGTTAAAAACAACTGGTGAGGACACAGCCAGTGTCGACACATCAAAAAAATCCTTTCAGACTCTGATCATGATATGATTCTCATTATACAGTTGTAGATAGTGATAGTATATAGGGACAGTGGAGAGGTAGGTGGCCCTGGGGCCCAGGAGGGTGCTGTGCTGGGTGCAGACAGGGAGCCCGTACCTCCAGGCCGCGGTACAGCATGGTGTTGGTACTGCCGTCGCTGTCCAGGGGCTGCTGGGCCTCTAGCTCGATGGCGTGTTTGGCGTTGAACCGGAAGAAGTCGATCAGCTCCGGGGCAGCATCGATCTCCGCCTGCACCACCGTCTTACCCTGGGAGAGAGGACCGGCACAGGAGAGGAGGGAGAGGAGGGGGAAGAGGGAGAGGAAGGGGAAGAGGAGGGAGAGGAAGGGGAAGAGGAAGAGGAGGGAGAAGAGGGAGAGGAGGGAGAAGAGGGAGAGGAGGGAGTGGAGGGAAAGGGAGGGGAAGAGGAAGAGGAGGGAGAAGAGGGAGAGGAGGGAGAGGAGGGAGAAGAGGAAGAGGAGGGAGAGGAAGGGGAAGAGGAAGAGGAGGGAGAAGAGGGAGAGGAGGGGGAAGAGGGAGAGGAGGGAGTGGAGGGAAAGGGAGGGGAAGAGGAAGAGGAGGGAGAAGAGGGAGATGAGGGAGAGGAGGGGGAAGAGGAAGAGGAAGAGGAGGGAGAGGAAGGGGAAGAGGAAGAGGAGGGAGAAGAGGGAGAGGAGGGAGAGCAGGGGGAAGAGGGAGAGGAGGGAGTGGAGGGAAAGGGAGGAAGGAGAGGATGGAGAGGAAGGAGAGGAGGGGGAGGAGGTATATCAGTACTGGTCACTGGATCTCTATTAATATTGTTCATTCGATCTACACCCGTGTGTCACGTTAGACCTGCAGGCTATCTAGAATGAGATATAGCTGCTGTGGGACTGAGGGCTTCCTGTACCTGGCCGATCATCGTCTTTGCCAGGATCTCTGCTCTCTTAGGTCCGCTAATGACGTCCGCAGCCTTGAAGAAGATCTGGGCTCGGTCCTGGACGGGCTTCAGGTCCCACTCGCGACGCGCTGCCACCGACGCCAGGATGGCTTTGTTCAACAGGTCCTGGAGGATCCATAGTCAAGCATGAGGAATTTGTCACAATGGTTGTGACAGCTCCCTTATCAACAGGTTGCCATTTCATTTGAGTGATTTGAAAGAGACTACCCGGAAATTTGGAGGAAAGCATGAACTGAAACTGTCTATCTACTGTATATTTCATTTAAGTATAAAGGCACTCTTTATTGATACAAATATGACATGATTACCTTGTCAGCATAGCAGAATTTGGCCACTTTGTGAGAGTGGTTGAAGGGCTTTTGGTAAAAGACAAAAGAAGGATGGTTGTTAACACAGCTCACAAAAGAGGGGAAAACAATCTTTCTCTGCACACATACTTTCTGGAAGCCACTGAATCTTATCTGACACCAGAGATAATCTACAACTGATAACAAACGATTACCAGAGCTTATACAAATAAACATGATAGGGACATAAAGCTGTCTGTTCAGTTTAAGGGAACTTTTTTCTGTACTGTATATATGAGCAGTGAGAGTTTTGGTTTCCAAGTTTCCATGTTTGCAGTCAGCAAAGCAGCGTGCAGCAATAGTTTGCTCAGATTACAGACAAGCCATTGACTCTACTCACCGACAGCTGGTACCTGATGTCTTTGGTCCACACATGTTCATCACCAACAATACAGGGAATCTCCTCTGTTGTCCCTTTTAGCTCGTTCAATGCCTGTCACACACACACACACACACAGGAAACACAAATCAGTTGATTTTCTGTGATTACAGGCTCCAAAGGAAAAACTGTTTACGCATTAAAGGGCATGAAAGTATGGATGTGTGTGAGTGTGTACTACTCGACAAAGTGTGGAGGTGTGTGATGTGTACTGGTGAAAGTATGGTGTGTGTGAGAGTGTGTGAGTGTGTACTAGTAGACTAAGTGTGGAGGTGTGTGTGTGTACTAGTGAAAGTATGGAAGTGTGTGAGTGTGTACTACTAGATAAAGTGTGGAGGTGTGTGATGTGTACTGGTGAAAGTATGGTGTGTGTGAGAGTGTGTACTAGTAGACAAAGTGTGGAGGTGTGAGTGTGTACTAGTGAAGGTATGGTGTGTGAGAGTGTGTGAGTGTGTACTAGTGAAGGTATGGTGTGTGAGAGTGTGTACTAGTGAAAGTATGGTGTGTGAGAGTGTGTGAATGTGTACTGGTGAAAGTATGGAGGTGTGTGAGAGTATACTAATGAAAATATGGAATGTGTGTATCAGAGAATAAGTGAGCGCTAACGTTCTGCAGCTCTGCCCTCTCCTGACTGCCCTCCTGAAAGCCCAGGATAGGCTCATTCTTCACCTCCACTGCAGCACAGGGGAATGTTTTAAACCTGCAGACAGGCAGGAGAACAAACAGAGAGACAGACATGGTTACAGATTAACATTGCGGTGTTAACGTTCATTTAAAGCTCTGTCGGGGTGACAGCGTATCTTGTAATATCTAACTAGATTTCCCGGTCTCTGTTTGTCCATCTGTCCACGTCTCGAGAACAGGACAGAGTATGAAGTTGAAAATCAACCGGCTCAGGGGGACCCAAGGACGTGCAGTGACGTTGTTTGGATGAACCAATGGCCTATGGTTTAGCCCTGTACTACATGTATTTGATTTCCATTGCTTTGCTAGGCATCATCAAATGAGGACTTACTTGCTGGACAACATTTCAATTAGCAATTCAAAAATACATTTAAATCTTATTTAAGTTTTCTGGTCATACTGTTACTGAGAGCTTATTTTCATATCGCTTTTACCATGCAGGTACAGCCAAATGAGCAGTGCTGACTGTGAAATGCTGGCACAATAGTTTGAATCAGTTTATTTCAGTGTTTTCTTTATGGCTGAAATGTTGGCTACCTAACTAACCGCAAGACAATATGAAGTGGATACTTTATTTTCTGTATAGATCAGTGCATAGTGTTATGTTAGTGAATTAACTTGTTTACTGAGAAGAAAAAAAATCATGAGTGTTATTTTCTATTGCTGCTTTGTTATCTAAACATTATGAACATTGTAGAGCCTTGCTCTACACGTTGTCCTGTATTGTGGTGGTTGATAGAAGCCACTTCATCCTCGGTTGATAAATGTCCATACTGCAACACAGCCACAACCTCCTCTTCCTGTCACTCCATCTCCACTATCCATTAGGAAACTACTCATACACCATTCCTCGTCTCGTTTTTCTCAGTGTTGTGTTCTCCTTCGAGCCACTGTTGCCTTCAACAGGTTCTGATTGAGATTCTCCACTTGGCATGCCAGTTTGCACAATTTCAGGGCCATGCTCTCATAGTTGCCTTCCTGACCCTGGTTCTCACAGGGGACACCTTGGTATCTAGTGGGCCTGTACAGTTGCCTCCGGGTTGTGGTGAAGACGACGACGGGGCCCCCAAGGGCCTGTGGGGCACCAAGGCAGCAGCCGCTGGATTCTCATACCCAGGACCAAGGAGCGATCTCTGGGCATCACTTGTTTCTCTGGGCAATCGGCGCTTCACTGCCGGTCTTGTCTGACTTCCCAACAGCAGGTTTGAGAGAAGGAAGGAAGACATTTTCGTCACGGATGGGGATTCTTGATGGTGGCTGCTGTGTGGTGAGAATCTTCTGGTCCTTCCATATCAGTGAATTGCTGCTCAGAGCCATCAGGGCTTCTTTGTCTACCTTGCTCAACAAGCCAAAATCAGGTTGGTCCTTGTTCTTTCTCTCCGCTCTAACCATAGGATGCTGCCTCAGCAACATATATTTCTTGTCTATGGGGCAGTTATACACCAAGGTTCTTGATGGTGGCTGTTCTTGGGTGCTAAAACCCTGCTGGTCCTTCAGAATCACCAAGGCACTCTTGGCCTGCTGTGGTGGAGAGCATCAGGGTGGGTTTTCAGAACCATTGTCCCCTCCTGAACTTTGAAGGTTCTCTAAAAACCGAACTCGATACTGCAACAAGGACATCACTATAGCCTGTTTGGTGGTTGGTGGCTATGGTTGTTTCCATGGAAATTGAATAAATAACATTATTAAGTTTGTTCAAGGATAATATGTATATAATATCGGTATATTGTAAAAAGCACAGTATAGTCCCTAACAACAAAACAGTAAAACATTTGTATTTGTTTTATATTACGTAGACAGATAGGTCTGATATGCTCCTAAGGCTTGTTCTGTTAGTCTCCCATCCAGTCACTATGCTATTTGGTAACCTGCCCCACATCGACCATCTTTAAAGCTGTAATGAGTAACCTGAGATGAGATGTGGTATAAAACATGTAGTACTTATTTTATTATACTTACTCCTAGACAGTAGGCTAGACTTAATCCCAAGGACAGTCTAAGGGAATATAGGCTGTGTATAAGTTCAGCAACTTGTGCTGTTTGACATACCTTCTGCAAATCTTAACCAAACACGCTGTTGTTGTTTCCTTTATATATTCCTTTCATTTATATAACCTTTATTTCTTCGGGCATTTCATTTGACAAGTCCTTCTAAATCCTTTAAAAGCGATAGTAGACTTCCACCACCTGACCACATCCTGGCACCCACAGACCGTTATGTATGATTAACTACTGTAGTTTTAACAGCCACAGAAGGTCAGTCTCAGAGATAGGGCCTAACTGAAGTGGAGAGAGGAGCAAATAGTCAAACAATTCTGGTGTTGGACTCCTTTTCTGAGACCTTATTCCTCATCATCTGTCATCTGACCAATACAAACAGCTGTTCTCCACCCATGGGGTTCTCAGTCAAATCCTGCAGTAGAATCTTTAACAGTGTTTATTGATCTTTATCATCGTGAGGGGGCGAACTAAATACTCGTCCATCTGGACTTCCATATGTTTTTTCAGGTGTGAAAAGAATCCAATGCAAATAACTAAAAGTTTCAAAATGCTGCTCTGTTTGCATGTAAGCGCTGCTAGTGTTTCTGGTACACTTGAATAGAGCCCATATAGGAAGTGCTGCACACTGCATCTGCACGTCCGCGTCGTCTTCACGGGCCAACAGGAGCTGGAAACCTTAAGATCTAGATGTTGGTCGCAGGGCTGCAACTTGAAGCTCACCTCTCACGTTGAGCACACCAGTAAAGCGGTATCTTAATTCATTACATAACAGTTAGTTTCTGGCATTCCTTACTGGCAGTTAGTATGAGTACTATTCTATTCATATTTCCTGCGACGAAAGTATCTTCGAAACCTATCTCAAACTGTCATAAAAGATAAGTGACATTCATAAAGTCATTTCTTAGGTTATTTAGTCTCGTGTGTGTTCAGTGTGGTAGTAGCCTACATACCCCCTCCAAGACTGGCAGAGCGCCGATCTCACGCGCAGCATGGCTCGATGGATGAATATAAGTTGAGGGGGAAAAAAGACAGGAAATACAACCGGCGATTGATCGGGGACACCAGTTACTGTATCAATCTCTGATAAGATACATGAAATACTAAACCCCGTCTTGAGATTGTTTCACCAGATCCGTGTATCCACGTATCGCGAGTGTAGGGTAGGACCGTACCATTTGGTTGCGTATCGAGAGAGTATTTAGTATTTAAAACGATACTATTACATTTGCACGCTCATCATTATCAACCTTGTTTATCATCATGTGTATTCTTTGTATGGTGTAAAATGGGAAAATGTTGAGAAGCATATAAAAGTATATTTTAAAGGTAAAAGTATTAGCAGGTAAATCTCCCCTATTCGAATGAAACTTACAGAGAACCGAGAGGGCGAGTCGGTGGTTAGCCATTCAGCTGAAAGAAGACATCCCAACCAATCACAACACCGCACAGTGATCTCTAGAATCGGTCAGTTCTATTTTTGACAGATCAAAACGTCCGACATACACTGCATACCATATGGTAACTTCCTAGCTTCAAATATATTTATAGTCAAACAATTAGTCAAACAAAGCACTAATGGCGGATTCCTCCTCAACATTGCAAACCATTTTAAATTTCACATGATACAGACACGTATTTCATACTTCATATTTCATGTACACCAGTGGAGGCTTATGAAGGGAGGAAGAGGAGAATCATATAGATTTGAACCAATGACCAAGCATTATCAGATTAGTTAGAATTCAAACAGTTGAAATTCCGTCATCTTTGGACATATCAGGGTGAAATGTTGCACGGTAATTCAGAGGGATGTCATGTTGAAGCCCATTAGGTTTGAAAAACCATCAGTCAAAATGACATTTGATTTATTGACATGGCGCACCAGCCCTTAGATTTTAAACGTTTGTTAGTTTACAATGTAAATAAATAAACACTACACAGTGCTATATCCTAAGTTACCCATCATTTTTATTTTGTTTCACCCCAACACCATATAGTGTGCATTCATTATACAGAAACAATATACCCCAAACCCACATGAACGAAATGTTTTACAAATTGTTTTCCAACACAAAGAAACACTTAATTGATGATGCAAAGAGATATGCAGTACAACAAAGGCAAGAAAATGGAGACAGCTGACTTTAGAGATAACCAACAGGTTGCCTAAAGTATGAAAATACAGTTGCATAACATGTAATGTCCTTATTAATCAGTCCCACTCCTAAATGTCCCACATTTAAAAGTTATACTGTTATCTACTTCATCTCTGTCTCCAACATGTAGCCTACCATATCTACATTATAAAACCAGAGGATGCAGAATGTTTGACCAGGATACATTTGACAGGAAGTTCTCATTGAGGACAAAGGTAGGACTCTGCAAAGATTACATACCACCAACAAGTTACACTTTTAGGATGAAGGGAAAAAAACAGCATTGAGAGATACACATCAACAGTGGCTAATATAGCACTTTAGATCCCAGCACTACTTTGATTAAAATCACATCCAACTGAACAACTAACTATATGATGCCTCAACCAAGTAACCTGACGTCCAGACATTAAGAGTAGCACTGTCCTGATGGGGTTAGACACAGTTTTCAACTAAACCCTTTATGTTGGCTTCCTTTAAAAACAGAACAATAAAGTATTGTAAAATCAATGTTTCTTGGCCTGAGTTTTGTACTAGTCAGAACGCAATGATGTAGTCTACTTGACATTCATGCATACATCATACATACACCCACAAGTATTTCCCGTATGCCCAATCTGAGCAGTGATACATGGGTGGGGGATGACACAGTGAGAAGGGAGGTTTGGTAAATTGACATTTTGTTTTTTACACGAGGCTTTGCCACTCGTTTAGGGTAAAAGCTCACATAAGGGATGGGACAACTGTTGTTTTTCTAATCCATCTAGTACATTCTTTTGTTACAATCTTTTCAACTGTACATTCTTACTTTCATACCGTTATCGTCTTCCAGACACTTTGATTAGGGACATTGAACAGTTATGGCATTTGAGCCCATACTGCACCATGTACCCTACCGCTCCCTGGCTCACATACCAGCACCCATTCTGCCCACCCACTAAGCCTTAAGAGTCAGCCATTAGACCAAAAGTACATCTGGGTCATGTGGTCGATGTTTGGAGTGACTCTAGACTCAGACAAGGTTACCACACCACATTACCTTCCCAAACCACCTTTTCTTCAATCCTTCTATCAGGCTCTAAACGATAGAAGTCATGTGATTTACATTAAATCACACAAAATTTGATACTGTAAGTCAACATAAAATTCTCCCATAAGTACAAATATTTCAGATGTCTATCCAGAGTCTAGACCGTTTCTGGCATGGATGCACAATAGGCTACTTATCCACTATACAGTATCAAGGTAATTCAACATACCTTATTGTCCTTGTGTCAACCATGAATCAATAACCTCAGCCACATAGAATGTCCACAAAGGGCCCACAAAGTATCAGTACTAGCATCAGTAGCCACAGCACCTGTTAGGCTGGTTTCAGATCAGTTATCTATGTCAAGTAACAGGACACATGGCCCCTCCCTTCCTGTTGTCTCTGATGAAAAGATGCCCAATCAACTGACCACATCAAACAATAAACCCATTAGGTAAACATCAGATAATGCTTCAAATCCAAACAAGATGGATCCTTTTCTGACCCCTTACAGTTTAACCATGAAAATGTAATTTCAGTGAGTAAGTTAAAGCTACATAAATTTGATTCAAATGTTGAACAATTCTGTTGTAATTTGAAACATGGAGATTTACAAAACTGTACTGTCACAACTATCTGGTTCCAATTCGCTAATTTTTTAAAATAAAACAAATGACAGAAATGACGATTGCTGCTCTTCAGCGAGAAAACATGCTGAAACGACATCTGACGTTCTACATTTTTAAAACTTCATGGTTGACAAAGCATTTGTTCTGTGTCCAGAAAAACAACTCATTATTCGGCTATATGAATACATAAATACATTGACCAAAGAGCCCCAGTACACCCATCTCCAATCCTCATGCGTTCATCTGTTTTCAAGGAAAAACACTTGCAAGCAAAATATGTAAGACAATGAAATTCATGACATCTAAAGCAATATGAACAGAAAGGCCTCTGGGGTATAATATCACATGCCAACAGCCCTCTATGTATGTACAGTCAAGTCTAAAGCCCTATCCAGAGCACATGGCGCGGAGAACAGAAATCTGCTGGGAACAGTGCTCCTTGCTGGTAAGAGAAGGGAAAACAAACAAGAAAATCAAGAACGCACCTGCCAGCCTGCTTGTATGGATCGATCTTGTATGCTTATCGATCTTGTATGCGCAACAGACACAACTATTTTGACTCTTTCAAAGCAAAAACCTACAAAATGAGTTTACGAATGGAAAGGAACACTTGTCAAGGTAATTGATTGATAATCAGCATAAGGCAGTTTAATAACTCAATAGACATCTTTATTAGCTTTAATCAAAACCGGTTGATATAACTGATTCGATATTCATGGGTCTCTCAGATATTCCTTTGAACCTAGAAGATAAACAGTATGCTTTCCCTCTGGACTCAACGAAGGGTCACTGTTCCAACACAGTTTAGTATGCCAGTACTAAACGTCCCACACCCCCTCTCCCTCACACACCCAGGACGCAAACACAAAGGAGTATTCAGATACAAAACAACCTGCCTGGCTTCAGACAGCCAAGTACAAGGAGACAGGGGACAGGAGAGAAGCCAGGAGAAGGGAGGGGGGGCGAGGGAAGGGAAGGGGGGGCAGGGGGTTGTAGAGTCAAAGGTCAGAAATAAGGCGAGCTAAATTGCATAGAACTTGAAGAGTAGAGTGCATTATTCTGCTATGGGTTGTGCTCTGGTTCTTGTCAATGCTGGCAACCCTGGGTTGGTGGTGGGAGCTAAACAACTAGACAGCGTGCTCGGCTCTTTGGTGGAAACTTGTCAACTCTCGTTTCTATACTGTATTTGCACCGCAAATAGTTGTTCATCCACCTATGGAGCACATGCAGGTGGCAACTTGCTTTCTTAACAATGCTGTCCTGCAGGGTGTAGCTCTGTAGACAAACTCAATAAGTACATCATTATTCAGTGGTAAACACCAAAGATTTTTCCCTGTTCACCAAAAGAGCTGTATCATATAGGTGACAGTTTAGTAGAAAGGTGATAATGAGGTGACGGAACTGTCTGTGGTACAAAAAGGTTAGCGGTGAGCCATGTTGACTCATGAAAACGTTGCTGGGTCAAGATGTCTGGGTTGTAGGAGCCAGCACTGAGGAGCTGAGCACAACTCAGTCATTAAACACATCACACCTTTGCCTTGGAACACTTTATGAAGCAAAGAAACCCTCCTTATCCCTATGACAACAGACAGTAAAGCACCAGTTCGGGCCTGCGACGCCACCGGCTGCACCGCCAGTGGAAAACAAGCAGACCCAATGTCAAACAGTGTCCCCCCGAACCCCACACCTTCCCCCACATATGGGCGGAGCTCTGTGAGCAAGAATCCTGTGAGAAAGCAAGGGTGGGGGACCTGGCAGGTCAGCCATCAGCTGATTGGTCCCTCGCCCTCTCCGTCTTTGTCCAGCTCGTCCTGGATCTCGTCGGTGTTCCCTGAGTCACTGCTGGCCACGGAGCTGACTGAAGGGGAGCTCCTGCCGCCCTTGATCATCCTCCGGCAGGTCTCCATCTGGACGTCCAGGCCTCGCTTCATGCTGCACATCTCCATGTACTCGTGCAGGTGGCGGTTCATGTCACTCTTCGCTGTGGCCAGTTCCACCTGAGGGGAGGGAGGGAGTGAGGGACGGAGTGAGGAAGGAAGGGAGGGAGACAGGAAGGAAGACATGAGTGAGTGAGTGAGGGAGGGAAGAGTGGAGAGAGAGATTAAGACATCCAGAACAGAGAGAAGAGACAGGTGCCAAAACAGCACCGGACTGGATCACTAGCCCTGCTCACAAATCAAAACCAAACTGCAGGAGGGACAACACCTCTCATAAATCACAGACAGACACAGTCTGCCCCCCTGTATTTACCATGGCAGGTGTTTCTATTCTCTTTAATACAGGGGATCTGACCCCAGGGACAATCACTCACAGGTATATTAATCTCAGTGGGTTTCATCCCCCTCCCCCCTCTCTCTCTCTCTCTCTCTCTCTCTCTCTCTCTCTCTCTCTCTCTCTCTCTCTCTCTCTCTCTCTCTCTCTCTCTCTCTCTCTCTCACACACACGCACACACACACACACACACACACACACACACCTACACAAAACACCCACTAACCCACATTGACAAATATACAAACGCCAACAAGGCGACGATCACGTCAACAAGCCTTCTCACCTCAATCTGTCCTATGGTTTCCTGGTACTCCTGCTCCCTGGTCTTGAACAGAGACTCGGTCTCGTCTATCAAGCTGCCCAGGCTTCCATCCTGAGACACCTGGACAGGCAGCATTCAGACGGGTCACAGTTACAACAACTTTTAATACCAAAGAAAAAGTGAAGGCATGTAATGCATTCCTTTAGCAGACAAGTGTATTCAAAGTGAGATGCAGGGGGATTTGAACCTGCAAGCTCTTGATTTGCAGTTAATTGCTCCCCCGATGAGGTACGTATATCTACCCCTTACAGCTACTGTATACATATCCCATATATCTCTACCTAGATCTCTCTCTACCTTCTACAGCTATAACTACTCCCTACAGCTATACCCATCCAATAAAGCTATACCTATACCCTAGACGTAATGTGTCAATCCTCCATGTCTACTAGTAAATCCTTACTGTATGTTTACTATAAACATTTCCTCTCCTACATCTGACGACCGTTGATCCTCAGGGCAGCTCAAACTCACAGGCTCCTGGCCCTCGGCACAGTTGCCGTTGGCGACGCAGGGGGCCGTGCCGGTCGCCAGGGCGACGGCCGGGGTGACATTGTAGTTGGCGAAGTCCTCCCAGAGCAGCAGCGTGTCCTCGTTCTCCTCCCACGTCAAACTGTCACAGTCGTCGTCGATGTCGAACGTCTCCCGCCTGACAACAGAGGAGTTATCTGTACCATGTCTGGGACGGGCGGAGAGCGAGAGGGGAGGAAGGAGAGGGGGAGGGAGGACAGGACAGGACGGAGGAAGAGGGGGAGGAACGGAGGAGGAGGGAAGGAGGAGGGAGGACAGGAAGGAGAAGAAAGTGGAAACAAAGGGGGAAAGAAAGACAACAGGCTCAACATTCAGCCGACACAGATAAGGAAGTGAGAGATACAGAGAGAGTTGAGAACATGCACCGGGACATAAAGAGATCATGCAAGTCACGTAGGACAGGACTGGGGACAGATGTTTAGTTAGGGGACATGAAGGGGACATGTAGTGACACATAAAAAAAATATTTGCCAATGAAAATCACATTTGCATAAAGCCATATTGGGATGTTGTTCTCGCCATTAGTGTCTCACCAACACAAATGCAGATTTTTGACACAAAATGTGTTTATATATTTGATAGCTAAATTCAGTGTGACAAATGCAGTCCTCGATATTAACACTAGATGGGGGTGAAGAACAGCACAGTAGTTTATGCACTGCAACACAGCAGAGCAGACAGTTGATATGCAGCAACTGCAGAGAGACAACAGTGGGCTGTCATCTCTCTAGCTAGCTACTTGATGGAAGTGGACAGTTTGGATAGACTGCATGTGTGTGAGTGTGTGTTTGTGTGTGTGTGTGTGATTGAATGTGTGT
The DNA here is from genome assembly GCF_963692335.1 of Osmerus eperlanus. Classification (NCBI taxonomy): domain Eukaryota; kingdom Metazoa; phylum Chordata; class Actinopteri; order Osmeriformes; family Osmeridae; genus Osmerus; species Osmerus eperlanus. Next base: position 13,717,562 of record NC_085018.1, on the reverse strand, counting down.
ACGTATGTGAGCATGTGGGGGACTATGCGAATAAGTATGTGTGTGTGTAATTGAATGCGAGTGTTCTTGCCTGCATGTGTGTGTGTGTGAGGCCTCTTACAGCTGGTAGAGCATGCGTTTCATCTCGTCAGTGATGTTGAGTGTCCCCGGGCCCTCCTCTTCTGAGGTGCTGGGGTCGGCGTCCATCTCAGAACTGTCTTCGTCGGACGCAGCCTTGCGTTCCTTCCTTTTGCAGCATGCCATGGCACCCTGTAACATACACACACACACACATGCATGCACACACATACGTACCACACACACACACAGACACGCCAGACAGAATTACTGCTTCGATGTTTGACTGCACAGATTCAGTATTTTGTCTGGGTGTTTTTCCTCCATCTGACTTTTAACCGAGCGACAGTGTGATGCAGCACCTGAAAGGCCAGTGGTCTGGTCCTGGCTGGGCCCACAGCTGGGCGCGGGCCAGCACTGTCGGCGCAATGTGATAACCTTGTGTGCAGCGAGAAAAGTCACTGCATCAGCACTTCCCTGCTGAGCAGTGACTGTGTATGTACCTGGGTGTTTGTGTGTGTGTAGGGCCATGGGGGTCAGGGAGTAGTTTACTGTTTGTGTGTGCGTGTGTGTGTATGCGTGTGTGTGTGTGTGCATGCGAGCGTGCAAGATAATCCACAGTCATGTCCAGACAAAAGCATGTTTGTGCCTGATATGTGCCATTAAAGATTTAGGTTTGCAGCAACTGTCTCATGAATTGCCTTATGATTGGCGTGTAGTAAGTTCTCTTTCAGCAGTGGGTTACTATACACACACTGGTGTCCTACTACAACAGCTACAGACTCATGACAGTGACAGTCTACAATATGTAATACAAAATGTAGCCAAGAACATTCTAATACAAACTGTATCTAAGGAGGTTCTAACATACTGTAACTCAGGAGGTTCTTACATACTGTAACAAAGAAGGTTCTAACAGACTGTAACTAAGGAGGTTCTAACACAAACTGTAACCAGTGAGGTTCTAACAGACTGTAACTAAGGAGGTTCTAACACAAACTGTAACCAGTGAGGTTCTAACAGACTGTAACTAAGGAGGTTCTAACACAAACTGTAACCAGTGAGGTTCTAACAGACTGTAACTAAGGAGGTTTTTACATACTGTAACTCAGAAGGTTCTAACAGACTGTAACTAAGGAGGTTCTAACACAGACTGTAACCAGTGAAGTTCTAACAGACTGTAACTAAGGAGGTTCAAACTGACTGTAACTAAGGAGGTTCTAACACAGACTGTAACCAGTGAAGTTCTAACAGACTGTAACTAAGGAGGTTCAAAATGACTGTAACTAAGGAGGTTCTAACACAGACTGTAACCAATGAGGTTCTAACAGACTGTAACTAAGGAGGTTCAAACTGACTGTAACTAAGGAGGTTCTAACACAGACTGTAACCAATGAGGTTCTAACAGACTGTAACTAATGAGGTTCAAACTGACTGTAACTAAGGAGGTTCTAACACAGACTGTACCCACCCTCTCAGGGAGTGAGCGGGCAGGACTGACGTTGAACATCATGGACATGTCTTCTGAGTTCCTCTGCTGCGCCACGTCACACAGCTTGGCCGTGATGTCGATCCTCCTGCAGATGTCCATGTCCACACACATGGCCTTCTCCTGGATCTTACTGTCCAGGTCTGACATTTGCTGGAGGAGGGGGGGAGGAAGACAGACATGGATTTAGTGAAGTAAGACTTTTATTTTGCAAGTCACCAAAAACTGACATAAAAGGTACTTCCCAGATGACTTGATTTAGCTTCCCTTGCATGCCCAAGTTTGTAGCTTGAAACGACTTCTTGTTTGATTCGAAAAAATCAAGCAAACTTCAAGCGCTTCATATATTCAACACAGGCCTCCTTCTCTTAAGAAGAAAGGATATTTATTGAAAAAAAAAATCTTCATGGAACCACTGTCCTAAAAGCATTTTTTTTTAACTATCAATCAGTAAACACAGTGATGTGCAGTAAGACATGCTGACTTTATATAGAAATGGGGGGAGGAGAGGGGGAGGGGGACGGTACTATTGACAGCAACCATCAATCTAACTGCATAGCCCACATCCAGGTCACACCGCACACCCAGCAGAAACCAAACAGTCAGAAGGGTCTGTGAGTCCGTCTGGGTCAGTAAGACAACATGCACCGACACTTTGCGGAAGAAGGTCAAAAATAACTCTGATGTCAAACTGGGCCTCATGTGCATCAGTACCGTACCAGGAAATCTGTATAGGGCCTCTACAGGAGTACCAGTTAACAACCAAAAGTTCCCCAACAAAGCAACTCCCATGCTGCTCTCTGTTTCTCAGTCACATGACACACACACAGTCAACAGGCGAGCTAGAATGCGACAGAGCTAGTCTTGACTAACAACACAAGCCCTGGGCTATTCCAAAGCAGTCTAGTTAGGTTGAGGGGTGGTGGTGTTGGGGTAGGGGATTGTGGGGTGGCGTAATAAGGCTAATATATACAGTAGAGGAGTTATCTCTTACTTTTAGATGCAGATTCCTCGTGACATATTGGGAGCTCTGACGACGACCACCCTTTATAGTGAGCAATGACAAAAGTACACCTAATCTAAGGACACGTCTTACAGCAGAGGGTGAAAACTCAACATTGTTGGGGAGCCATCAGTTTAGATACATTGTGTTGTAACGAGCGGCTCTGTTCCCAGGGGTGTAGTCTAGGTGATGCGCAGGCACACACCGCATGCCCAAAGGATATCCTGCTAGCGCACTATAGAATGAGCGGTTATACAGTAGGTGGGGATTGGGGGGCGGGGGGCGGGGGAGGGAGTACAGGGAGGAGGGGGGCTTGGTAAATTCACAGTATGTCCGCTACTTCATACTAGACCACACCTCTGTCTATTAGGCTACTGTGCAGTACACATATGTAATTTAACTACATGGATATGTATACACTGAATATACATTGGGTCCTCAGAGGAGAGCTACTGTTGACTACACACCCCACAACTCAATACGGGAAACAACCAAAACACACAGTTACTGTTCACGCAAAAGCCAATATCCGGGATGTACAGTAAGCAGGGCTAGAACGGTTTCTACTAGAATCCAGAAGACGATATTCCTCCCTGAGCTAGCTAGCCTGAGTCAGGGCCAGCTGCTGTATGTAACAGCCTTCCTGTGAGAGAAGGGAACCGAGCTGGGGGATCCTTCCCAACTCTGCTAGGCACATTTACATTTATTTGCATGTAGAAATACACATAGTGACTAAAGGGTACGGTTTTAGCAGTATTACAGTGGTTGCCAAGGCTTTCTCCACAGAGAACACTACTCTACCGATGCTTGTCTAAGAGGCCCTCCGGTGGGTACAGCACGCGATTTCTTCTGACTAAAGGGTGAGAATCCAAATGAATGGTTGTGAATCTAGCCTACAATACAACTGAGTGTGTAGGGTGTCTTCATGATAAATGACAACAAACTAACTGAATCTATCTCTTTGAGAAATACAAAAAAAATGTTTATTCAGCTGCTAGTGTTCAGCCCGGGACTGAACTGTCTGGAATTTACCTGACACACTGTTGTTGTGAAAAGTGGTGTGAATCTGTAACACTAAGTGCTTGTTTCAGAGTGGATGGGTTCTGGTCGTGATGCAGTTTTACTCACATCAGTCATGAGGCTCTTGAAGACCACCAGTTCAGCCTTCAGCCTCTCCACCTTATCATTCAGCTCATCCTGGATGTCCTCCGACTCCTGGGCACTCTGGGTGGAAACACACACACATAATATGTGTAGCATAATATTATTCACACACTCCACATTCACATGCACACATATACACATGCCATATTTACACACACACACACACACATACACACACAGACCTACAAGAAGAAGCTCACTGTGTCAAGAGGCCAGAAGGCCAAAACAACAGTTCATTTGAAGTGACGAAGATTGAGCAGATTTTCCGCACACTCATACAGTGTAACCACGGCAACATCTGCCTGTGTGTTGCTCTCTAAGAGGTGAGGGCCCCCAGGGACGCCAGCCAGCTCTGCCATTTTGCTGACCCATAATCCTACACAAACACAGATGGGGCCGCTGATCAATAGGTTCGTAGGACAGAGCAGGGCGGAAGGTTGAGGAGAAAGGGAGAGGGGGATGGAGGAGAGGAAGGGTTGGGGAGGGGAGAGGTTGGGGTAAGGGAGAGGGAGGATGGAGAAGAATAGGGAGAGGGAGGATGAGGGAGGAAGGGGTAGGGTAGGGGAGAAGGGAGAGAGGGGAGATGGGGAAGGGGGGAGGACAGTGGGGGAGAAAGGGTTGGGGTTGGGGGAAGGGGGAGAGAGAGGATGGGGAAGAATAGGGAGAAGGGGGAGAGGAAGGATGAGGAAGGAAGGGGTAGGGCAGGGAGAAGGGAGAGAGGGGAGATGGGGAAGGGGGGAGGACAGAGGGAGTCAGAGGATGTGAGAGGGGGAGGGCAGGGAGAAGGGGGAGAGAGAGGATGTGGATAGGAAGAGAATCAGTACTGTACTAACATTTAACATCAGACCAGTGGATTACTATCCAGAACAATCCATATAGGTCACAGGTTCCATTGAATTAAAAAGGAGTCTGACAAGTAAGTGACTATAGTTGCAGTACTTGAGTTTGAAAGGTGTATAAGGTTGTATGATTGCATAAGCGTAGCTATTAAATAATCGATCTATGCTTACAACATTCAACCTAAGCTTGATGTCCACCCTATAATCTAGTCTTGGCATAGTGTGGTGCAGATGTTGGTGTGAATCAATGTTGAAGGTCATGCTGCTACTGATCTCACCTCCTGGAGAGTCTCCACCATGTTCTCCAGCTGATCTCGTCTGCACATCTCCTCCTCCCATCTACAAACACACACAACATCCTCGTCAGCACCACGGCAGGTCAAAGGTCACACAATACACTTCTCCTGAGGGAGGTCAGCGCTTGCTACCTGGTGTTGCTGTGGGTGAAGGTACACAGCTGGACGTACTGGACGTTGTCAGTCAGACCTGTATGTCTCCCATGACGATTTTTTTTTCTGTCTTCCGTCACGATAACAGCAGAAAATTATGGCCACAAATCGAAGCAAATAACCGTCACGTATATTGTTTTATATCTACAAACGTATTGTTTGTTTGCCCTGCTGATGGACACAATGTACATTTACATTTAGTCATTTAGCAGACGCTCTTATCCAGAGCGACTTACAGTAAGTACAGGGACATTCTCCCCGAGGCAAGTAGGGTGAAGTGCCTTGCCCAAGGACACAACGTAATTTGGCACTGCCGGGAATCAAACTGGCAACCTTCAGATTACTAGCCGCTCAGCCACCTGACTCCCTGAATGTACTGTGTGACCGCGCAGATTCCATGATGCTAACTGCCTTCTGGTCAATGGAAACTTCTGTACTTCAGGCTTGTTGATGTGTTAACATCGACGGAGGGAACATTCTTTCCATACACACAGAGTAAATACAGATGAAGGCCTGAGCATGAGCCTCTATGGAAAATAAACCTGAATGAGTAACTGAAATGGACGGTTATGCACCATGGTCCTGTGAGATATAAACGTGAGTCCGTTAAGTGTCGTAAATGATTAACTTGCTGTCATTAAACCAAATGGATCCAATGGGGTTTTGTACATTGGAAGCCATTTGAGAATCATTTGAATAATTTTGATTGAAATGTGTCCACGGGAATGTATTTTTAAGTATGTGTGTGAACAAATTAATGAAAAACCACATGTAAACAGTTTGACCCTGCCATTTGCTCAGCTGTCAATCTTAGTCAGCACTTAACTTCATCTCTGACGTGATAGATCATATATCTCCAAGCTACCAAGGCATCCCAGCAAGATGAGGTAAAAATAGCTGTCTGTTCACACATTCCTCTTGCTCACACATGCTGTTTCTATCACATCAACAGACCTCTAAAACAGACCATGATCAACTGTTTTACCCCAGTCTGGTCTGGCCAGGAATAGGCCCTGTCTTGTTGCCCTTGGATACAGGCCAGCCCAGGCCAGGGCACAGGCAGGCTGAGTGGGTGATGGTCCCAGACAGAGGGGGACATTAATGAATGGACTGAGATATTATTCCCAGTCATGAGGTAAGCCTTAGCGTCAGACACCCATCGTGACTTTGTCTGTGAGTCATTTGGCTGACCACAGAGGGGGCAACAGTGTGTGTGCGTGTGTGTGTGTGTTTGAGAGAGAGAGAAGAGTGAAAAGGTCCATCGCATCCCCACCCCAAATGAATGCTGAGGGGGCCATCTCATCCCCACCCCAACTGACGATTGCTGAGGCATCGATCTTTATCTGTGCCCCTTAATCACCATGGAAACACACCCAACGCTAAAAATACCCCAGTGACAAAATCAACACCCATCACTGTTGTCTCCTCTAAGAACAAACCCTGCCTTGTTCCTGTCTGAGAGCCTCTGAATGTGTCTTGTCTAATTAGGGAAACAGGACAAGAGTCCCTAGCCGTCACGCTGTGATGGAATACCTGCTCTTAACGGCCTCTCTCTGAGTCCAGACATACTACCTCACGACACTGTGAGGTTACGGGACTTCACAACCGCATCACTTCCTCTGCTGACAGGAAACAGTTCTGGCCATGATCGGTGACATGATGTAAGCACAGCTGGTCACTTCCTGTCTGGGCGTGATGTCACTTCCTCCATCTCTGATTGTGTGTGGGGTGGCAGTGTTCGTTAATGATGGAGAGACTATCTGAGGGGCTTCCTACTGAATAAACATGTTTTATAGACAGCCAAACTACTACACTATGCATGTACTTATGTCTATGTCATATTCAAGGGAATGCTATTGAAGTTAAAAGGCTATTCCAACATCTTTGAAGTAGAGTAGAGTAGAACAGCACTTTATTGATCCCTGGGGGGGAATTGCACTCCTACATCAGCAGACGAAACAACATCCAGACAGGTCAGTAAGGTTCAAAATATTAACAACTATTGAATTCCATATAAATCTACAATCTACACCAAAATCGACAAAATACAGCTATTTAATCCAAGCTGTGTTGGAAACGTTGATTATGAAAATGGTTGATCCCAGCAGTCCTCATTGGCAAGCGAAACACAAATGTTTCCTGGAGACGGAATGTAAACAAAGCAAGCAGCCTCATGCTCCACACAGAGATGACCTCAGCATGAGGAAGGTATTCCGGCCCCTGCTCTGATACAACCCTGCCCCACAAGGACTGCTGGAAGCTGGGGCCTTGTCTGGGGTTAGTCACAACAAGCCTGGAGTCTCCTTACAAGGCCAGAGACAGCAGGAGACTCTGTCAGAGCCTGGGGTGTCATTACTACCGAGGTATCTGTCTGGGTCTGGGTCTGCCTTCGTCTACATCTGCCTGTCTGTCTGCCTTTCTCTATGTCTGTCTGCCTATCACTATAGTATGTCTACCTGTCTGTCTGCATGTGTCTGTGTATGTCTGCCTGTCTCAACAGTATGTCTGTCTGTCGGCCTGTCTGTGTCTACCGGTCTGTCTGCCTGTCTCTAAGTTTACGTGTCTGTCTCTATATCTGCCTTGTCTGTCTGTCTGTCTGTGGTCCCTGAATCTCTACATTTAATCAGCTATGTGAATAGAACACTGCACTCCAGAGGCAACAGTTATGGTGAAGAAACCTGCACAATCAATTACCTAATTGGAAAAAACATCAAGCCACAACCACATCATTAAAAAGGAACCGAAATGTTATTTTGTTAGACGCAAAGCCTCTTCAGCCAATCTGCACCCCCCCCCCACCTCACCGTACCCCTGTTGGAAAAATTGAAGATGTAACACATTTATCCTGTATAAGAATGATTCTGTGTTTAGTGTCAGGGTTGATGTCGTAAACACGCACACTCTCTAACACGCACGCACACACGCGCGCCAGGTCTATGCAAGGAGCCAATGAAGAAGAGCCATGGGACATTTGCATGCCTTTGTCTTAACCAATGACTGTAAAGAGCGGGGCTGCTTAAATAGGTAGCTAGCGCTACATGCTAGCAGACAAACTTTGTAGCACAATGGCGTGTGATGTTTTTGTCTCCTTGTGGGCCGGCCGCAAGCAATAAAGCTTTCTTATACTTGTTCACCGACTGACTGTGCAATGCTTGATAGATTAATATTCCTGACAACCCCCCCGGCCTGGGGAACCTATTCTGCGTGCCAGCGTCAGGAACCTTTCTTCATCCCCATCGCCCCAGGCAGGAACCATTAAACTGCAGCACAATCAACCTTTTCAAGGAGTAATGGTTCTGTGGTTAGATCGTTAACAATGACGACAGAGCAATTAAATCATGTTGCTACATTTACTGTGATGCGTGCCGAATTGCTTGAAATGTAAAAAAATCTGATATTTTCTTTTGTGCATGCCAAAATCTTTAATCTACCCTAATGTCAAATCTTTGCAGTGAAAGGTGTGTGTGATAATCATGTCTTGTGCAACATCAGAGGGCTGGAGGTAGCAACACTTTCCATGCTGAAAGGTGACAACAATTTTCCTCTAGCTGGAGAACCAACTGTGATAATCACATCAATACCATTAACAGAATCAATACGATCAATGAAACACAATTGACTGGTTTCACTATTATTTTAGGATGGAGAAGTGATCTCTGTGTCGGGTACTGTAAATCCACTGGGATTGATTAGATCACAGATCAAACAGAGATATCAAAAACGATGTGCAGAGGAATTCAAGGATCAATATGTCTGCTACATGCAGCATTCACACACCTTCAGCCTGCTCTGTCCCTCACACACACACACACACACACACACACGCACACACTCACAGACCTAGACAACCATACACAATCTCCATACCACTTCCGGCACACACACACAGACACCCATATACACACAAACCCCACTGTACGGTCTCTCTCACACACACAGACATGCACTACACACGCACTCTCTCTCACACACACACACACACACACACACTCACTAAACACACACATACACACCAGCACTCACAGACGATGAGCCCACTGACAACACAGATAAATCACACAGAGAGAGACTAGCTGGAACACACGTGACCCGTCTCATGCAACTCTATCCATGGGTCTGTACACATCCTGCTCCCCCTGGCAGCCTCCCTCATGCAATCCAACATCCCAGGGAGGGGGGGGGGCTTCACCCATAACTCACTCCTCCGGTACAGATCATCCTACCCCCCACACCAACCTGCCTGACACCCAGGTTAGGATGGGAAATACTGGAGAAGGGAAGTGGCGTGCTAGGGATGGAGGAGGAGCTGAGGGGGGGGGGGGGGGGGTATTGATTGGCTGTCGTGCTGCTGCTGCCTTGTGTGATCTATGCTGTCCACGGGGATGGGTTGAGGGGCGGGGTGTGGGGTGTGGGGGGGGACATGTGTAGGGTGCTAATGAGCAGTGGTGTGTGTGTGGTAGTGGGAGTGGGGGGGGGGGCGTTGCATGGCTGCAGCAGGGCTGCGGGTTGGACGGCTGCTGAGTCGACAGTCGACAGCGCGGCCTCAAGGTCGGACCTCGTCTGATTCGCCCTGATCTCATTCCTCCCTGAACACCCTCGCCTCCAATCCCTCTACGCCCTTCTCCCTCTCATTCCCTCCCCCCTCGCTTCCCTCCCCGCGTCCCCACGATCCATCCATCCCCTCACTCTCCTACCCCCTGCCTCCTTCTCTCATTCCCCCTCCCACTCTGACCTTCTCACCCTCCCCTATCAATGTGTGTGGCGCCCCTGGCCTCCACCTGATCCAGATCCATTCCATCACACCCCCTCCCAGATCGCTCCATCATGCAGACTACAGGGATCACTGGTCACCCGGATGTAACAGTGTGTTTGATTGGCGAGACAAACATCACTTGTTGGGGCTGAGACTGATATGGGAGGAGAACATTGAGATGAATGCACTGAGGCATGCTACAGCAACAGTTCAAATCGTCTATTGATTTTTCAGTTTTCCCTCTCTCTAAAGCTTCTCGTCATCTTTAAAAGCAGAGGCGAGTCATCTTTTTTTAGTTATAACACAACCGGTTCCCACATATTGTCGAAAAGACAAGAGACTCTGAAGGTGATGCTGGGATGATGGGAGGGTTAGAGGCACGAGTCCCTGAACCACTCCTGCTACACCTGGTTAAACAGGGATGGCCTGACTCAGAAAGGGAATCATGGGTATTCATGAGTCAGCACATTTCAGCATGGCTCCTCTCCCCTTCCACGGCTAGAAATACATACAGGCCTTCAAATAGACCACATGCCATACCAGCTGCAACCTTGACTCACATGCCACCGTTGATGCCACTGAGAAGAACAGCCAGCTGACAGAGTGAAAGTAGAACATGACGCTAGAATGACCTATGGGTTCTTCATGGAAAGAAGGATTGAAATGGTCCAGTCATAGGGTGCTGTACTCTCCCGATAAACAAGGGCAATTAGTCATCTGCAGAAACAAGGAATAAACTTAAAACACAAACGTGTGTGTTTCTTTGTGTGTGTGTGTGTGGGGGGGGTTGTGGGTGTATGGGCGTGTGTGTGTGTGTGTGTGAGCATATGATTAACTCCTTACACATGTGCCAGGATGAGACAGTATAGTGCTGATTCCTGCTCGTTTGCCTGGAGCAGACTGGATTAAATAGGTTTAACATAGAGGGGAGGAGGTTGAAGGTATTGGAAAATGAAAGCTGTGAGTTTGATGAATGTGTCCCTTTTACATGCAGAGGATGAATTGGTTGTCAAATATGGTCTGGCAACCATCGTATTTACTTCTCATTTCAGGGTTCTGTTTTGCATAAGGTTCCAGAACTGTGTCTAAATCACAAGGAGAAGGCTCGGGGGTTGGGGATTGAACACAGGTTACTGGACGTCTACCATAGACTTACTTTTTAAATGTATTTTATTATAGTTTGTTTTAACTATGTTTTACTATGTACTGTGGCACTCTGAGATTCAGAATTTAAAGTGTGTTATAAATTAAATTAATTATTATTATTATTATAGACCATTCCGTAAGACCATTCAGGAGTCTCCGTAGGGCAACCGCATCAGAACAGCTTCAAGAGTTCCAAACCACCGTCGCTACAAACCAGGATATCACAGATAAACCAGGAAGATTATAATCATTACACACATACGTGTCAAATGTCCACATAACTGATTAAAAAACAACTCAAATCTAAACATATACAAAATGAAAACGCAATCATCTACATTCACTTACTGTAACGACACATTTTTGGGGCTGCGTCCATGACATTTATTGAAGTTAAAACTGCCTAAAACAATTCCATACATCCCTACATAAAGGAGGCATTGAAGGGCAAGTTCAGACACAGTACCAGACATGAGCTAACATAGCTCAGTCTGCCCTGAAAAGGGGATTCTCCCAGAGCGACCACCACATTGTCTACTCCGCCATTCCCTCTGAAAGCCCCGGGCTTCTTAAACACAATGTGTAGGCTAACTTTACATTGATCAAAGTCTACAGTCAATAGGATCTGTTGTGTAGGTACCAGTGGAAACTCCTACAGCGAGGGTGGGGTCCCGGATGGGCTGGAACCAACACAGCACCAGTGCTAATCCCAGGCCTCCCACCATTACCACACTGCCTGACAAGCCCCAACAATAGGACTGTGTGCTGGCCTCGTCTGCACAGTGCAAACACATTATCTAATGGCTCAACCTCAGAGACGGCCAGCCATGGCCCTGCTCTGTCTCCCCTGAGGGGTTCCTGTGTGTGTGTGTGTGTGTGTGTGTGTGTGTGTGTGTGTGTGTGTGTGTGTGTGTGTGTGTGTGTGTGGAGGGAGGGAGGAGGGAGGGGGGCAGTCTCCTCACCTGGGGCGTCCACGTGCTGACACTGCCCCTACCTTGCGTGAGAGGCATGATTCAAGATCATCCCCAAATGCTAAACAGTTAATTGCTCTCTTGAGAGAAAGAGGGATGGGCAGTCCGATGTTTTTGGAACAACTGTGCAAGGACTTGCTCCTGCTGGCATGGGCTTCCATTGTGCGAACACCCTTTAACGGAAACACTCCTGTGTTTCCTGTTTCTGTTGAGTCTGTGGATTCTCGAGCCTGGTCAGGAGGTTTCACACTACCGCTGTTGCTCTCTCACATAGATCCCTTCACTATCATGGCACAGATCTTACAGCTAACATCTGAAGCATCAGAACCAGACACACAATACATCCAGAATGGGTTAATCCAGCTCAATCCATACGGAATATAGATGAACAGTTTGTTCAGCAAGTTTGTCTCACATACTTCAAACAGAGGTCTATCTTACCACAGTATTGCACTGCCTGTACTGTAAATGTAATTATATTCTGCCTTGCGTCAGATAAAAACATGTCTTCACTTCAAAATTCACTTTAATGTTATGAAAAAGAACCCTTAGCTAAACGGATATCTGCATTAAGCATGGGATGGTCTCCTGCAAGCTGAGAGGCTGGAGGGTAGTTAAACGGTAAATCAGTCCACCCTGATATTCATAGCAAGCCCACCACGTACACACACTCACACACATGCAAGCACACAGCAGAACCAGCACTTAGTCTGCTGTCTACCCCCAGCTATTTACACAACTCAAACGGAAAGAGGTACTTTCGTTCACACAGGGTAAAAACGAATTTGTGGACAGGCTGGGGGAGGGGGATTCAGTCTTTTGTGACTAGCCCTCATTTTTGAATGGGACTTCCGTTTAGACAAATGATGGGGATTTATTTGTTGTCATGAATCATGTTTCTGTGTCATCGCCCTCCAACCCTCGCATCCTAACCCGCTCCAGCAAGCTAGGGCAGGGTGGAGCCAATCTGAAATGAGGTGTGTAGTCTTGTTACAGTACAGAACAGAACAACAGAAGATGCTATCTTCTGGCACAGATCCCTGAACATTAGGGTGTGTACTATTGAAGCCATGTGAAAGGCATATTTTACATGCCCCATTACCAATGAATACAAACATAATTATACATAATTACAATCGCTATATTGTATCATTTAAGTACACACACCTGCAGGGTTAGTATGATCTTTTTTAAACGTCACGATGGCTCCATTTAAAAGTCACAGTAAAGGCACCGACAATGGCCGGGTTTCCCTGATTCGTTAAGAAGCTCTTAACGCTAAGAGCTTCTTAGGAGCGTTCTAAGAGCGTTCTAGAGCGTTCTTAGAACGCTGCGTTCTTAGAACGCTCCTAAGAAGCTCTTAGCGTTAAGAGCTTCTTAACGAATCTAGGAAACCCGGCCAATATCATTTCAAAAACACTTTGATCAGCTATACATACATGTTCCTTTCATACTGCATGTGAAAGCCCACCCTAGTGTCGTTCAATTGGAAGGTCAGGGACAAAGCATATCATGACAGTAAGATGAATGGCTGTCTGTAAGTTCAGAGAGGATCTGGAATGGGTCACAGGAGACACTGCAAGGCACCATGGGAGCAGCAACACTCACACAACACAACCACCCATGTGAAAGGTGCCTCGCTCAGGGGTGAAAGAGGAAGGAATCAAACCCGCGACCCTCCACTCTGGTGAAACGTAGGGCACAGACTCCATTAAAGGTCTGAGACTTCCAGTTCAAATCACCAGTTTCAACCATTTCATTGAGAAGCGTGAGAGGCAACATGAGTGGACTTCTGGGCTAAGATGATGATGACCCATTGAGTGGAGAGCCACTCAAACAGCGGTAATGAAAACCCTGTCAGAGAGGATAAATGTGTCTCGCGGCATTAAGAGCCCTGGTCTGAAGAGTTTCAGCCTCATTCGGGTTTAATGGCATATGACGAGGGCCGCAGGTCAGAAATCACTTTCACACACTCACACAGATGCTGACCAACCCTGTTAAATAATTGACAGGACATGTACAAAAGGAAACACCCCTAGAACCAGATTCTACGGCAGGGTAAGGTAGCAACCCAGGTCATCTGTCATGTAGCTCGTTAGCTGTCAACCACAAACACCCTGGTTTCGCCTGTGTGATTATAAGCTTTAGATATACCGGGCTTTTAAAGGTGCCCTGCTCTGTCAGCACATGACTGTTGGCTCCGACTCACTGCTCAGGATCACCAGCACGCACGCCATCAGACCCTCACACCCTCTGAGAACGCAGCGGTCAGGACAGACAGATGGACGGAGCAGCCTGACACACTGACTGACTGATACAAACAAGTCCACTGCTGCCATCGCCCGGATTAAACAATCGAGGATTAGGGATGACAACTCCAAAGGCTTTCAAGTGAACTTGCGTGAGGTAGATTAGATGTTATGTTACTGTTGAATAGTGTAGCATAGCACATGCATGAAAATGATATCAACCCCTATACTGTTGATCCTAATACATTATGAAACACCCCCCCAAAAAAACAATGCTGGTCACTGTAGATTTATGGAGGGTCTTGGACACCCCCAGCCTCCCTCCTTATTTCGGATGAAGGATCACCTATTTTCATTCTCCTGGGATTAACACTACATTTGCTTCCTGAATCCACTAGACTAGCCCCAGCCTCAGAATCCAGGACTGAATACAGCACAGCACATCTGCACCTTTCTGAGATGAGAGAACGCGGTCGTTCCCTGTTCTCCGCAGCAGGCAGCAGAGACAGACAGCTGCGTTGCTCCTCTGTGGCAGGGTGCCACTGTCCTGGGCTCCACTGTCCTGGGCTCCATCGATGCCCATGAATAATCAGCTGCAGCCGCTCGCTCCAGCACTGCCACAGTAGCAAAAGCATGGCGGGGCTATCTCTCTCTCTCTTTCTCTCTCAGAGAAAACACAGACTCTAGGGAGGGGATGAAAAACACCTGACCTGACCACCTGGGACAACTTCCTTCTCCATCTCTCTATCATCTCTGCACGTGTCTTTACACCTCTCTGCATGGCTTGTCAACCTCACAAACAACCCACCAGGAAACAAACACACAAACTAACCACACATTCAAAACAGACAGAAAGCCCTGTTCCCTCCTAGTTCAGCATGCTGTTGTTGACCTTACACTGTGTCTAGGTTGACCTTCAACCTGCCAGGGACTGAAAGTAGAGTTTATTGGGACCTCCAGTGAGGAGAGGACAGAGTGTAATCTGCTCTAACAGCCCTTCACAAGGCCTGATATTGCTTTGTGGGTGGCTATAGAGGTCAGTAGGTAATTACTTCAGAGCGTACATTGTGGCTATAGAGAATTAAAGACACAAATGGTTTTATTATGGTAGTGTGTGTCTAAGAGAGATAGAGAGCGGGAGAGTGGGAAAGAGACAGGAAGAGAAACTGTCATCTAGGAATCTAGTGTGTGTATGTGGGAGTGTATGGGTGTGTATGTGTGTGTGAGTGTGTGTGTGTGTGCATGCGTGTTTGTGTGTGTGGGCGTGTGTGTACTCTGTGTTCACTCTGCCTGTGCACCAGTGGGGGGGGGGGGGCAACAGTTCACAGTAACAGCGGGGGATGAGAGCCAATATGCAGCACAGGGCTGGGCCCTGATTTGGTGCTGGTGCCAGTGCTGTGGGGCTGAGGCTGAGGAAGCTGGGCCTGGGGCTGGGGCTGAGGAGGCTGAGGCTAAGGCTATGGCTGAGGCTGAAGCTGAGGAGGCTGGGGCTGAGGGGGCTGGGGCTGAGGCTGTGGAGGCTGGGGCTGGAACAAGGGCTGCTGCTGCCAGACGCCAGCTTAAGGGAAAATCCTCTACCTAAGCAGAAGACCTGGATTACACCACACAGGTCATGTTTACAGATGGACAGAGAGGTTTAAAGAACAACAGCATGTTGCTCTGATTTGGGGAACGCAGCATGCAACTATTATACCTAACAAACAGACAAGAAAACAACACTTATATGCAGAGTATAAACAACCTACACTGGTATTGTCTTAGCAATTAGCCTCATAAATGTTTTCATTCAGGCAAAGTTCTTAACCTCCTTTTGGGATGGATCTAAAATCCCTCCTTTCATCTCCTCCGAGCACAAACAGAGAGATCAAAGCCTCTGAAAGTGTCTCCTCAGGATTCTGGTTCCATTGATCCACTCAAGATCGCGCGGAGGCGCAGCTAAATTCAGCCAGGCCTTCAATTATTAATGGGGGAAGGAAAGAAGCTCCCCTCTGGGCGTCCTCCTCTGTCCCCAGCCCTCCTCAGGTATTTGAGAGGGCACGCAGCTTCCTTTCTACACACAAGGTCTCACCCAAAAATTCAACTAAACCAGGATCATCGGTTTTGATCCCATCTCTGGTATAGCCTGCTGCTGTGTCGTCCTTGAGGGCAACAATGGAGAAAAGCTGAAGCCAGCACTGCACATTGAGAATGTGTCTAACGACCCACTGTGCGATGGATCGCTCTCTGTGTCTCTTTCTCTGTGTCTATTTAACCTGGCAGGCACAGGACATGTTGACCAGTGTTGATCCCAGTGTTGATCCCGGCCGTTTAATCAACAGAAAAGGTCACCAATGTGATGTGACATCACACATTTTACCAAAGCTAATCATTAGCAATACATAAAGAAGATACACATACAGGAATGGTGAAGGTGACACCAGACGTATATGTTGATGTGATGTCCTTCTCCTCACATCCTGTTTTCTGCGGCCCTACCAGGAAGTCCTTCACACATGATTCACATGACAGCCCTTGAACATCTTTATCACGTCGTTGATCTACAGCGCAGGGACCCACAAGGATAAATCTCAAGGAGAGACATTCTCTGCAGAGAGACTGGCAGTGACCTTATTCACCTTACTTTGTGTTCTCATTTGTCAATATATGGGACACTCTAAACCCTCTGTCCCACACTTTGCAGAAGAAGACCACCACCTTCCCTGTGAAGGTGATTTACTAAACTTATATCAGACATAAGCAAAGCAACACGTCTTCATTTTTCCTCCAAAACTAATTTGACAGGTGGATTTGTTGGTATGGCAGATGATCAAACACGGTTAATAAACTAGTTAACTGTCACCTGCAACTGTCAAAACAAATTATTTTAGATTAGGGTTGGGAAATACCATTAAATCTTTTCAAGCTTCTACTAAATCTGCCACTAAAATATGTCCCCGAGAGACAACAACCACTGTTACCCAACAGCAGAACAAAAGATGTGTTGCAACTGAAGCTCTCAGTTGTTCCAGGTTTATTGTTATTGTTTTGCCTGCAGTGAATATAGGTGTGGGTGCCATGTGGGAAAGAAGAAACTATGCAATAACAAATGCTGCTGTCACCGATTATATCAAATAAATCGTTAATCAAGTAGACTTCTCCCTACTTAATTATCTGTATGTGAAGATGTCAGAGATATAGATACATGAATACTGGATACCTCAAAATAAAGCTGCCCAACTCCAATTTTCTTATCATAAACCATCAACCAAAACAGTATATAGCTGTCTTGACATTTGCCAAAGTGGTTTAATACAGTCTACAGTTGGACTGAAATACACAGAGAAAGGCTGCATTGTAAAGAGAAAGAGTATGAACCAGTGAATAACTTTGCTGTATGAATGCAAGTGGAAGGATTATAAATATGACCGGCCATCCATCTCAGGGTGTGTGTCCACAATTGTCGAGCTTTAATAAATCACCAGCCCTGGAGGTGCACCCCCCCCAGGGAAACCGCCCCCACGCAAGGGGCTCGAGAAGCCTTACAAAGCAGTCTGTGTGACACGGGGAGTGGAGAGGGGGCAAGCTCAAAGCAATGAAGGAGTGGAGTGAAGGATGAGGGGATGGGGGCGGAGACAAAGAAGGCAGGAGGCTGAAGGGATGTGAGCATGAGGCCTGAGAGGGAGAGAAAACAAGCGGGAGGGGGGGGGGGGCACCCCCCACTCTTCTGTAAACCAGGAGGATGTCGCCGCCGAGCCTGAACAGTGCAGGTGTGTGAGGGCCTCTGTGAGGAGGTGGCCCAGTCTGCTAGCCCTGTTGTTGCCCTCAGATCACTATGAGGACCACCTGGTATACTGGCTGGTGCCTGAGCTTCAAACAGAGGACAGCTACGGTTCAGATCTGCTCTAGGTGATCTGGCCCAAGAGAGAAAACCTGGGGAGGGAGTCATTATGAAGCCATGTGACCAGCAGTAACCACTGGTGCCAGTCCTTCTGTGAGGTACATCTGAGTGCTACTGGAGAGAGCTGGGAGTCCGAGCTATAGTTGCACAGAGACCTATTCGATATTTACATTTAGTCATTTTAGTAATTTACATTTAGTCATTTAGCAGACACTCTTATCCAGAGCGACTTATTTAAATGATCGAAATCTTGAAAAGCAGGCTGCTTCCTTCTGACTGCAGAGTAATTCCATATATTAATTTCATATATTTTTCCTGTACAGACACAAGGTTAATAGAATTAAGGTGTCAATAATTTTTTTATTAATTTCTGGATTTGAATAACCTTAAATAGGCTGCCAGAGCCTGGGCCACTTGGTTAACAGCCAGAAATAATCTTTCAGAGAGCTATTATCATAAGTGTTTTCAGAAAGGTGTGGGTTATTATTAAAAGCAGATATTAAATGGTTAGAGACACATCACAGACACAGTATTTAGAGTCTCTCTGACTGAATGAGGGAAATATTACAACTGGCCATCTATCTAGAATTTCTCCTGAGATGTATTTGTGTGGGCCTTGAGTTGTAAACATTTGTGCCTGGTGGAGTGCAGAAACAAGGGCATCCTGTCTCTGATGACTGCACGTGTGCAGTGTGACTACATGGTGACAGAGTGCCCCATGGTCCAGGTACCTGCACGGTTTGAATGGCACTGTGGGTGAGTCATGAGAAAAAGGGGGCTGTTGGGTTGGCATGGGGCCGTGGCAACAGCACACCCTGCCAGTCTGTTCGGCTGTGACGTACTGGGGGGAATCAGAGACACTGCTGCACTATGATACACAGGAAATGACATCAATGTGGGTATAGAAGAAACAGGATGTTGAACAAGGAGACTACTGACCTGACCATGCTCACCACATTTGGAATTTATGCAGAGGAGCAGTAAAGTATGTATAATACCCACAGATGCATAAAAGCACACACATACTATTATGTCATTATCACTAATCGTTTCCTATTCACGGTCAATTAATACACAGAGGCACTGTGGCTCAAGCACTGCAATGAATCAGTAAACACTGGAAAATGTTGAAACAGGTTTATGGGGATTGCACTGATCTATACTAAAGCCTCAAACACCATTCAGATATCAGAAATAATTTAAGTTCAGTTGGATGATCAGTTGTTGACCTATAGAAACCAATCAATTACATGTGCATAATAGTGTCAGTGTTTTTTGTTTTGTTGACTTTAAGACTTGGGAACTTACTTTTTCTTGTATTCGTCTCTCTCTCGCTTGACTTTGGCCAGAACATTATACAGAGCTCGTATTTCTGGGGTGATGGTATCAATTTGGACTCCGACTCCGTCTGGGTGATTCCAGGACACACCGGGCCCCTGGAGAGTCTCGAAGCGTTCCCCTTGTCTCCTCACGTGGGTGAAACTCCAAATGGTACCGGGAAGCCTGGATTCGGGTGAGTCTGTTTGGACAGCAACTTCACGAGTATAAGGACCTTGGTAACGCTGTTGTTCTAACGCTTGCTGCAGTTGGTTCTCCAATAATTTGTTTCTTCGCTCGAGTTCGTGAACTTTGGCAAGAAAACAACGAAATCGCAGGTTTAAAGTCTTCAGGACGTGGATGTTGGAGCCCAAGTCGTTGCGCAGAGCGCTGGTCACTGCGCCCGTACCAGCAGATGAGATTGGTATTGTGGCAATCATTGCAGCAGATGAAGCATCAGAGAAAAGAAACGAGTTCATCATATTTGGTAAACATATACCTGATCATAAAACGCTTTTCTTGTTGTTTTTTTGGTCGTGTTTTCTAAAATGAATTAACAACCAAACTCATCTCCATTTTCTGCATACCCCCCTAAATACAAGTTCCCCAAGTAGTTTCTTCCTAAAATGAAAATCATTGGAATAGGACTGACGCCGCCGTGGGTGAGACAACCATAGCTGCTCTGCAGCAACAACAACAACAAAAACAACAAAAAAAACTGCTGAAATAATCTGCCTTGATTTGCGAAAACTAATTGTGTCCTAAAAACACCACGGCACCCGCAAGATCATCTCATGCTCATGCATCTCAGCTTTGACGCAGACTGAAGGCGGCATCTTCCCTCCTCCCCAGTAAGCTTCCGTGCGTGTGCCTTGCCTTTGCTTCGTCAGGTGCTGCTGATGATATCCTCACTAGAACCAGCTCTGCCCGATTCTCGGCTCGCCGCCCTGATTCTGTGATCCTATTAACGTCACTTCATTCGGTCTCCGGTATGTGGTTGATGGCAGGCTCTTCAGAGCCTTGTGTGTCTTTGTGGCGCCGCTGGATCATGTTTCAATCTGCTAAACTAGGAACTGTATGCATCACCCCACCCACCCCTCATTCATTCTCTCTCTATTAGTCTCTCTCTCTCTATCTCTCTCTCTCTCTCTCTCTCTCTCTCTCTCTCTCTCTCTCTCTCTCTCTCTCTCTCTCTCTCTCTCTCTCTCTCTCAAGAACACACACATCTAGCCTAAACACCCTGTCGTTCTCTCTTTGACACACACACACAAACATGAATGGCCCAAAGGCAGTAAGTTTGTATAATTTTGCACAACAAAGTCATCCAACAGTCCTAGAACAAATGGGCTAAGTGCCCATACTGCAGTATTATTAAAGGACTTTTGGATTCGATAAGCAATAACCAGTAGTTGACATGAGATTCTTATTTAGGACATAGCCTACACAAGATATAGCCTAAACAATCCCACAAGGGGCCACAGAGCCCCCCGCCACTCTCTCTCTCTCTATCTCTCTCTCTCTCTCTCTCTCTCTCTCTCTCTCTCTCTCTCTCTTTCTCTCGCTCTCTCTCTCTCTCCCTGCCAATATCAAACTTCTTAGTTTGCATTGCTCTATTGCCTAGGAATGTTTCTAAACCCCCTACGCCATTTGAACGCACGTTGAAATGATCATATGTGATCCTGCAGATTAATTTGTGAAATGCAGTCTCAACCACAATCAATAATTGACAAGGAGGTGGTAACAACGCTAGTGGAGTCTTTTGCTTGTCGCACTTTCTTCCGAGTTTTTGGTTCCATCTCCTGGGGGAAATAAATGGGGCTAAGGCAGACCCTGTGTTTGTGAGAATGGTACGTTTTTCGTGAAGATAATTCAGTGAAATTGCTTAATGTTGAATATTAATTGTGATGTTTTAAGTATCTGTGACTGAGACGTACCCTATTTAATTAATCCATGGATAACTATCGATCCCCGATCAATATTTTAGGAAGCTAAGCCTAATTTTTGACTGTCTACGTTTCTGTGTTTGCAAGTTAATTGTGCTATTCATTATGTTTATAAAGCAAGTCAAATAGATTTTCCTAAGATTGCTATTCTAAAATCAATTAATATACCGGCTCATCTGCTGAAGGACACCGTGTTTTTTGTCAGGCAGACGAGGACAGCTTTATTCTGTGGACTGGATAGAAACATTGGGGTCCGTTCTCTCCACATGTCTTGCTCTACAACGTGAGAACCATGCCGAAGTCAAAGAGGGATAAGAAAAGTAAGTTTTGTGAAAAATTTGCTAACATTTAGAATCAAACATGTTTCTATCTCACATGCGACATTATAAATAATTATTCTATGTAACATTTTGATATGTAACGTACAACTAGGCCTACATTAACACATCTATCCAGCTAGCTAGGATAGCTATTAGCTAATACGATCTAGTACCAAGTTGGAAACTTTTTGAGTATGCTACCCAATTGGCTGGCCACCAATTTATTTTAACTAACACGATAACCTCCTTTATATGTTCTTCTGTGGACCTAGAAGCTAGGTACAGATAAGCTCAATTCATAACACTGCAATTGTGCTAGCTACCCAGCCAGTTGCCGCTGCTGACATCTTTTTAGCGCTGCAGGAGCTGACAGCGCATGAACAGACATGCAAGCGTATGCCTGGAAATCTGACTAAAGATATTCTAACGTTGTCCTACAGTTTCGCTTACGAAGACAGCCAAGAAGGGATTAGAAACAAAACAGAACTTGATAGAAGAGGTAAGTTTGTTGCATTCGTGTTGTACTTTGCATTAATTCTATCCTCAACGTAAACAGCAATGTAGTTTCAGCTCATTTACAGGATATTTCAGCTAGAAACCTTTCACCTCCTCACTGACAAATACCTGATTTTTTTTAGTTGCGGAAATGTGTGGACGTTTACAAACACATGTTTGTGTTTTCCGTGGCTAACATGAGGAACAACAAACTCAAGGACATCAGAACAGCCTGGAAACACAGCAGGTAAAGAGCCGGCCATGCCACAGTTAGTTTCTCAATTTTACACACTTCCCTTGAATCCCGACGCTCCACACCCACCGATCCATCTACCCACCCATCCATCTACCCACCCATCCATCTACCCACCCATCCATCTACCCACCCATCATTCCCTCTATTTCCCTGTAGTTAGGCAGTTGTGACAGTGTCACCTGCAGATGGAGTGACTGTGTTTGTGTCGTCTTTCCCACAGATTCTTCTTTGGTAAAAACAAAGTGATGATGATCGCCATCGGAAGGAACTCCACAGATGAGTACAAAGACAATTTGCATAAGGTAAGAAAGTGAAGCTTGGGAATATAAGAGTTTGTGAATGAATGTCTACCAGCAAGTCATTTTGATCTTTTGCTTACTACTGATATTTTTTGGCATTGTTCATTTTCATAGGTCAGCAGGTTTCTGAGAGGTGAAGTGGGTGTGTTATTCACAAATAAGACCAAGGAAGAAGTTCAAGAGTAAGTATCCTTGGCTTGTTTACGCATCAGTAATGGATACTAATGGCAGGAGTAATGACAATGTTAGGAGTTTATTCATGGTCTGCCTTGAATCTATGTTGTGTGTGATATATATTATATTTATATTATATATTTAGTAGACGCTCTTATCCAGAGCGACTTACAGTAAGTACAGGGACATTCCCCCGAGGCAAGTAGGGTGAAGTGCCTTGCCCAAGGACACAACGTCAGTTGGCATGACCGGGAATCGAACTGGCAACCTTCGGATTACTAGTCCGACTCCCTCACCGCTCAGCCACCTGACTCCCCTGATATACAAGGCAGACAAAATACAAGGACCTCGTTAAATTGAACCTGTACGTCAATGTCCATTATGTTGAACCCGTTAGTCATTGGCCTCATTTGTGTTTTCCGTCTGGTCTCGTTCATAGGTATTTCAGTCACTTTAAGGAGACAGATTTTGCGCGGGCAGGTAATAAGGCACAGATGGCCGTAACACTTGACGAAGGACCCCTGGAACAGTTCCCTCACTCCATGGAGCCCCAGCTGAGGCAGTTGGGCCTCCCCACCGCACTCAAGAAGGGTAGGATGACATTCGGCTCTTAGGACCACCAGCCCTTCACTGCAGATTAGGGTTAGATTACAAACAACCACATATTTTAGTGCTGTGTCATAGTTCCCGTGTAAACTAATTTGTTCTTATGGACCGATCCTCGACACTAACCACTAACACTGTCAGAACCGTGCATCTAGTCGTAGATCTGCTGTACTCACTATATGAACTGTGTACGTCGCTATTGATAAAGGTGCTAAAGGGAATAAATGTGAATCTTTTCCAGGAGTCGTGACGTTACTGAAAGAGCACCAAGTGTGCAAGGAGGGCGACGCCCTAACGCCCGAGCAGGCTCGTATTCTGGTAAGCCAAGTCATTCAGCCAAGCCAGCCATGTTGGACTGTTTTGTTGTACAGATGAGGCTTCATGACAACTATCACTATTGGAATGTGGGGGTCATGAATCAATAGGTCGTTATGAACCATATTCTCTTCTGTCCATTGTAGAAACTGTTTGGTATTGAGATGGCTGAATTCAAGTTGCTAGTCAAGTGCATGTGGGACTCTGAATCGAACGACTTTGAGAAGATGGCTGAGGAGGAAGACGAAGATGCCATGCAGGAAAATGAAGATAAGGAAGACGAGGGAGAATGAAAGATCAAAGAACACTGGACTTTTCAGACCTTGTTTAAATGTTTTAAATAACCTGTTTTGCCAGCCGTCACAAGCATTTTTATGCATCTGGTTTGCATATTGCCAGTAAAATGCTGAGTCAGGGACAAACTGTCCTTGAAATCTTGTCTGTTCACAATGTGCTTTCAATATATTCTGTCAAAACAGAAAACTGAACATATGTGTTGGGCAATGGAATGCATTTATGTAGCTGATGTTTGCTGTATAAAGGAAAGGATTCTGACATGTTGGATATACTTAGTAGTTGTGTTCACAGGAAAATCATTTTGGTATCACTAAGAAGAAAAAAAGCACACTATTATTACACTGTTCAATTTATTACAGTTGAAGACACAGCCTCCAGAAAAAAGATTTTCCCCTGAAAACATAGTCTATTTGTAAATGTGAATATTTACAATTAAGTGCCAACCATTAAATTACAGGTTACATTTTTAATCTGTGCTTTTCTCTCCCCAGCTTCACCAAAACTATTTTGTTGCCCTTTATACTTCTAGCATAGCAACATCTCAATACTGATCACTGTGAAAATTGCATAAAAAGTTTAAAGGCAATTATGGTAATAAGTCAGTCTTGGCTAGATGTAATATTTCCCCATAACAAGACAACACTAATCTCTAGAGAAGTTGAATGGTAGTCATGGAGGTGGTGTTTCAACGGAAGTAATTGGGACACTCGTGGGCCACCAGGTCCCAGGCCTGCCTGAAGGCCTCCACCACCCTCTGGTCCAGGGGACCCTCCTCCGAAGCCGACAGGTTCTGCTGGAGCTGCTCCATGGTGGACATGCCAATGATGACTCCATCTCCCAGATCCCCCTGGGGCAGGACATTATACATCACAGCCCTCCTCAGCTATTTCTGTCAACACTGATGGACATTCACAGCGCACCACATCATACACCAGAATTGATGGCACTTGGATCAAAGGTTCTAGAATTGCTATGTACAGTATGATAGCAGCAAGGTGCCTTTCTGTCAAGTGTTACAATGTGCATTGTGGGAAGTTACCCTTGAGTTGTGTGTCTGAAGTTACCCTAAGCAGTGTGTGTGTTTGAGGTTAACCTAGCTGTGAGTGTGTGGTTACCCTGAGCTGTGAGTGGTGGTACATCCATCGGAGTGCAGCTGAGGTCATAGAGGGTTTGTCTGCTCCGTAAGCCGTCTCCATGGCCTTCATGACCAGGTCTATAGCCTGGAAATGGCTCTGCTTCCAGTACCTGACAACACATGGTGTACATTATATTTAGTCATTTAGCAGACGCTCTTATCCAGAGCGACTTACAGTAAGTACAGGGACATTTCCCCAAGGCAAGTATGGCGAAGTGCCTTGCCCAAGGACACAATGACATTTGGCAAGGCTGGGAATCAAACCAACAACCTTCTGATTAATAGCCCGACTCCCTAACCGCTCAGCCATCGGACCCCCTGTACATCCAGTATACGGAAGGGTTTCACCATTGCTATTTGAGTACGTGCTGAGAAGCTACACTATGTTCTCAGTGCGCACTCACTAACTGCCTTCATCTCCGTCACTCTTAGACATAACCAAACTACTACATCTGCAATACGTCATGCAAGATTAGAGTGCTTGGTTGGTTAACAGAACCCCCATCACCCCCTCACCTGTCCCTGTAGGCCCCCGCCCAGTTGTTTCCAAAGAAGCGTCCTGCAGGCTGAGAGCCATCTTTATCTTCAAAGTGGTACTTGCCTGTGAGGAGACCCCCTGACGGAAACAAAACACACAGCAGTTAGTCTCAGTCTGACTGATCACGTGTGATGATGTTGACACTGCTGATGGTGCTTTGTATGAAGCATTTTCTTTCGTCACACTCTGGCATTGAAGCTTTGTATAAAGTCATCTCAGTGGTCACACTCAGGGGGGGCCTACTTCATATGAAGTATGTGATACAGATTGGTAGAAGCTGATGAGAAACTTTCCAGATCTGAGAAAGGTTTGATAAACATACCTGCCAGAGGGTTGTATGCATAGAACCTCATGTTGCAGTATCTGAGACATGGAAGCAGCTCTGTCTCCACCTGTCTGGTGGTGGCATTGTACATCCCCTGTCATGGAGGACTGTCACATGAGTACACTAACAAACGGATGCAAAAAGATCAACCATAAAGTTGGTTTGTAGCTCAGGTGTTCTTGAAAGATTGCCAAATCACCAAATGTATGGAACTTAAGACTAAGAAAACATGTTTGTATAGCAGCCTTTGCTTTCTTACCTGATAAACTGTTGGAACTATCCAGTTATTGTGTCTGCAGATGCACACTATCTCAGCCACCTCCCAGGAGGCATAGTTTGATAAACCCAGCTCCTTGTACTTCCCCTGGAGGAGAGACGGTGCAACAGAAGGGCATGAGTACATAGTCATATAAGGAGTGTTCATGGTAATAGGAAGAAAGGCCTGAAAAGCTATTTTCCGTTTTTAAGAAGATGCTGACAAACTGAAGTACATGATCCTTTGGTGCAGCCTTTCTCAATCTGGTCCTCTGGCCTTGCATGTTTGAGACGTTTCCCAGCTCCAACACACCTGATTCAAATGAATGGATCGTCATCAGGCTTCTACTGAGCTTGATAACAACACATTCATTTGAACCACAAGGAAAACATGCAGGGCAGTGTGGGCCCTGAGCACCAGGTTTGAGAAAGACCCAGTCTGGACCAGCCTAACAGAGTGTTTTGGGTGGATGGTTACTGGGTGAGTAGCAGAAGGCTCTTCCTCCCTCCTGAGGTACCTCTCTGTGGAGCTCATCACAGGCCCGCAGGGTGTCCTGGATGGGGTTCTGGTGGTCAGGGGCGTGGAGGTAGAAGAGGTCAACAGAGTCGGTCTTCAGTCTCTTCAGGGAGATGTCCAGCTGGGACCGAACACTCTCAGGTTTCAGGGTCTTCCCATCCCAGGGGTTGGCTTTGGTGGCAATGCTCACTGCAGATAGAAGAAACAAGCTTCACATGAATCGCAAGATGACGTCTTAAAGCAGTTTTCTGCAGAATGCATTCATAGACATCACAGACTGAGTTGTGTTGTCACGTCAAGTGGCCATGCAACTAGTGTATTGCGGTGCAGCTGCTGTGGCGTCTGAGGATTAGGGTTGGGTTAGCGTAGTGTCATGAACTGCATAATTGTGACATTTTGCTCAGCCACATTGTGGCTTTTTGTCCGTAAAAGATTAACTAGTAGGGATACTTGGTATACCTTGAACTAAGTAGGTATGTAGGATTATAGGATATGATCGCTACCTGTTTTTGGAAGATTCATTTCACCAATAACTGTTTCTGCCTGGCCGTCGGTATACATAAAAGCAGTGTCCACATCATTGTGCCCGTGCTGCAGAAACATTTTGACCATTTCGTGGCTTAGCGTCGCGTCAGCGCGCCCCCCAAATGCCATAGTTCCTAGTAGAGAAATGGGTTTCTTAGTCTGTGCAGACCCGGTCGACGACATTTTGCAACTAGAGATTAGCACCACTGGTAGCTGGTTGAATCTTGACACAAGTCGTTGATTAAGTCCACACAGGCCTACTCTTGCAACCCAAAGCATAATAACCGCGTGACAGCTGAACACGGAACGAGGGGCAAAGGACGCAGATCTACAGTAAGGGAGTGTGAGAAAATAACGATGTGATATCGTAGAAGTCAAATTGATATTTTGTTCTACTCATACAACACCGCTAGCTCATTTCTAAATAACGAAATGAGTGTTGTGTGTAGTTCAATGACCTAGATCGATATTTTTTAGACTCTTGATCCTCTTGTTAATCATTACTCACCTGTTTTCGTATCCGGAGTAGGTTGTATTTTCTTACTCCCCTTGTTATCGTCTGTCTGCTTGTGGTTCTTCCTAAATCCAGAGGGTGTCAGCAGATGATAATTTCACTCCAGTTTAGTCCGATGCACGGCTCTTGATTGATCTTCACTGAAATGAAGTAGATGGCAAGGAAAACATAACTTTGTTGAAGAACACATCTGCCAATTAGGCTCTGGGTAATATTCTAAAGTGAGTGCTCGGTCTGATTTTTTTTTCAACTGATAGGAAATATTACTGTGGCATTAATTATAGGGTATGTTGCAAACCCCTGCATAGTTTTCATATATTCATATAATCTTGTCTCCCAAACCCATCAACTTGTCATCTGTGCATACTGTATCATAAATCACATGCGTGAAGAGCATTTGGTTGTGGAATTTCGACATTGTGTCACACAAAAAAACACCACCGCCAGGTCGGAGAGTGTGAAAGAGTGGGAGGAAATTTCAACATGGGTGGACATAGAAGATAAACTACTCACCGTTCCACCTGACAAGTCTGGCTGTAACATATGAAACTTGGAGCTTTCAATTATCAAGAAAGTGAACGTTGTTGAAGGCACTAATGAGAAGAGACAAACCAGACAACCCTAAGTTTTCGCATTTTAACCATTTCATCTGGGATGTGACTGAATAAGGTATAAATAACCACATTCCGATTTTATTACGAGGGAACATGTTTGGCTCAAGACTCATCAGCCGTCACTCGTTTCACACAGTGTCATAGGCTATAGGCAACATGCACACATGCACGGAACACACCGACCCGAGCAAGGCAGCATGTGGATCACGGCTGGCCAGCCTTGACCCATATGACCTACGCCATGGAGTCCACGTGATTTACACTTAGTCAGGGGACCAACAGTAACTCAGCCCTGGTGCCCCCCCACGACCCTTCTTCCCGACTCCCTCGACCTCCGCATCAGCTGATACCCTCCCGAGTGACCTGGTGAATGGTCTGACCCCCACCCCCCAACACGCACACACACCTCACACGCACACACACAACACCCAGAGACAGCAACCATTTCCTTTACCAACCATCTCCAACCTAAACTTCTTATCTGACTGCCTTCAACTATAACATAACATCCATACATTGACAGGCTAACGGATGCATTGCCACCATCCTGTCGAATTTGACAATCGAACTATACTTACCATGCTAATTGAATTACTAGGTCTTACTTACTTATTCTACCTTGCACACACCATCTGAAGTTCTCTGATGTGAACGTAGGAGACACCCTCCCCCGCTAAGCGCTCACGGCAACATCTTCATTATAAACCACTCCACTCCCACCACACGCGTGTGCGTTCAACATCTGTAGGTGGTCAATAACTCAACGTAAGAGTTCAGTTCAATACGGTGTTAATGCACCTCCTAGCTAGGACGGGATGTATTGGCTTTGGGTTTTCCAGAAGGTGTTGGACAGTTTTGCGTTCGTCCTGGAATCACCCGTGCCTCTGGAGTGATGCGCGCCTTTTAAAAGATTCAGCGAACTGGGAATATTGGATCTTTTGTAGCCATTTCTTTACTTTCGCCCAAAACGAAACAAACTCAATACATTTCCTTGATATTATTCTGTTTTTTCTTTAGTTACTTTGTTAAAAGCCGTGAAAAATGGACATACTTTTCTTTTCTATTATTTTGTTATTTATCGATAAGGGTCATTCATCGTCCCGTTATGGCAAGGATCTACAGCCTTATATGTAAGTAAACTGAAATATATTTTGTACATGATCTACGCTATTTCTCTTATAATGTAAATGTTTGTACACATTAACCTGTAGCCTACGTGTTTCACCCATTTAAAATATTGAGCATTCTTTTTTTTTACCACAAATACGGTAAACACATTTTTCTAAGGTAGAATAAGAATTGTGACATTGTGGTAGCCAACATGAGCGTGCACAAACTTGTGTCAATGTTCAAGATCCAGACAATAAGCACGGTCAAAGCTGTGTTGGTCGCATTTCAAAGAAAGGTATGCACCCTCAGAAACATCTCTCATTTGAGGATGAGTACACCGTTCTCTTCTAACAGTATAGTTTTATTCAAAGAATTGTGCTGCTTTCCCAAATATTTATAGAAAAAAAAATCTGAGTATGAAATGTATGGCCTACTGTAATATTAATACAGTAATTAAGTAGCAGCAACCAAATCACATTGTAGGATCAGCACCATCCACCTTGGCCTTATGGCAGATTAAACAATCTTGGACCTTGTGGACGTCTCAAGATCTTTGACATTCAGGTGAACAACCAAAGACAATGTATAGTTTAAAACTTAAATAAAGTTTTGGAGAAGAGTGTATCCGTACACTAATTCTGAATCGATAATACCAACTTTTTCTTTCACTTCAAGTACTATACCAGTGGTCATGTTTGGCTGCAGGTAGTATCTTGTGCTGCTCTGCCCAGCTTTCTGAAGAGTATGAGGAATTCCCCTAAAGTATTTTTTAAAGCCAACAGCAGACTTCATAAGCAGCCTGTCATTTTTCAACACACCTAATCTCCCACCAGGGTATTCCAGTGGAAGCCCCCCCCCCCCCCCCATGTAATCCTTCTCCATCTGTCTTCGCTGGAATGTCTTAACTGTCACAAAAACATCGGTCTGATACGCTTTGCTCGTTCGTCAGACCCAGCGGTTGTGTTTTGACATGATAAGTGTTTCGCCTGTGCCCTCCTGCAGGCCTAACGTGTGCGTGGAGCGGGAGGTGACGCTGGTAGCCCAGAGGCAACCATGTGTGCAGGCCTTCACACGCATGGTCAAGGTGTGGAAGCAGGGCTGCCTGGGCCAAAGCTGGTGCATGGGATACGAGAGGAGGTGAGTCTGACTGTGGTCTGTCTCTATACGTACGCAGCCTTCCATCTGTCATACAACTATCTCCTTTGTTCCTCTATCCATCCTTTATGCACCCACCAATTGAACTATTATTTTCCCCGACCACACATCCATCCAACCATCCCTCTATCCATTCATTTATTCACTCCTCACCCTCACCTTATTGAGTCACACACTTACTCACGCACTCAGACCCAGAGCTCTAGGACGAGCTTTGTGTGCCACCTATTCAATCTGGACATTTCCAGGGAGAAGCTGTATGACTGTGGGGAAGAGTGTTGATCCAGCCTCTTCCTGATCCAGCCTCTGCTGATCCAGCCTCTGCTGCTCCAGCCTCCCCTGATCCAGCCTCTTCCCGCCTCCCTTTACTCATCACTACATCTCAGGAGTTTCTCTCTGTCACCTGGCCCCGCTTTCTCCATATATTTACTCAGTTACAAAGCTTGCTTTGATGGCACCCAGGGCCACAATTAGGCAGCGTAAACAAAGTTTTTTTCCACAAGACATAATGACTGGAGAGGAGGGGTGTAAAGTAAAGGGTTAGACACCCACACTGCAAGGCAGAGTCAGCCAGTCTCACACTTTGAAAGAGCAACTTGAAAGACTGGGGTGTTTTTCAGATTACTAGGCGTAGTGGGGACTTAAAAGAGTTTGTTGATTATCGGACTGGATTTGTTGTTTTTGTCTACTATGTCATTGAGATCTGACCTCCCTCTTAGAGTCCCTGAAACACACACATGAACACACACGAGCATGCATGGATACACACACACACACACACACACACACACACACACACACACACACACACACACACACACACACACACACACAGACACACACACACACAGAGGGCCCAAACAGAAACAGAGTTTCCCAGGGTGCTTTGTAGTTGCCTATTCACATGAATCATGATGTTGTGTCCCTCTGACACCAGGACGGCGTACTACACGGCCTACAGACAAGTGTACAGACAGGACTACCAGACCGTGTACAAGTGCTGCCCCGGATGGTCCCAGCTCAACGGGGAGGCTGGCTGCCTCTATCGTAAGTTCTTCTACTTTATTCCCCTGTTGCACCATACAGTATTATCACATTAGCGATTGTTTATAGAAGTCCATCTCATGAGAGCGGACCTGTGTAAACGTTCAACGAGTGAAATGGTGGTGTTAAATGAGTTAAATGAACACTTTGAAATTTGCTGGCCGTGTATATCTAGGATATCATTCACAGTCAACTCATGTTCCTGGCGCAGAGATCCAACAGATGGGCAGCTTATGAACACGTACCAGGGAGGGAGGCAGCTCAGCTACTTTGATATCAGTTATCAGAGGAGGAGGTTTGTGAAGTACTAATGGAGTCTGTCTTCTGGGAGGACAGGGCGTGAAAGGAGGTGATAGTGAGTAGGGTGGTGAGAGGAAGGGCGTTTCAAACACCCGCGGCTTCCTCGGCCAGGGTGGGAGTGCAGAGGTCAGGGGGAGGTCGAAGGTCAAGAGGTTCTTTGGTTGAATGTGGTATCCTGCAGCTGTCGTCGGACAGTTCCATGTTCACAGCGTCTCATTTGTGGCTACAAAATGGACATGTTCATGGCTGTCAAACTGATTGGGGAGGACAAAAAATGAAGCAGCAGCAAAAACATATTTTTGTGTTTTTTTTCAACGCTCTCATGTTACTGTAAACTCGTCAACCATCTGTTGAGATTTGTGCACTGAGATGTCATGTTTTACAATCGACGACACACAATAATGGATGGAGACATGTTGCAAGTGCTGAGTGAGCGGACTGGAGGTAATCCTCTGGACTCTTGGCCCGGTCCAGCCACACTTGGCTCAGCAGGGCTCACGAGCAGGCTGTGTTTCTCTCCAATAATGTATTCCCTTCCCTGTGCCCTGTTCCCTCCCTTTCACAGACAGGCAAGTATAAAATAATTTACTCAAATTCTGTATGCAATCCTGTGAATGTGAACTCTAATAGGTATAATTTCCCATTGCAAGGTATAAGCCTAAAAGTGGACAATATATTGAGGCCTTTACTTAGACACCGTAGGCACCTGGGGAGGATAACATTTTGGAATGAAACCCATCCCTGGTGTCTGCAGATGAATGGCCGGCCTGTTTGCTTGCCTGTCTTCCAGACCTGTCTGTCTTTCAGGTTTCTGCATGACTGCAGAACACCTCATGGTGTTCTCTTCCCTCATGAACCCTGTGGCTGTACACCCATGGTCCAGTCTTGGAACTTCTGAAGTCATGCCCTCGTGTTCCCACCTTTCTGGTTGTAGCAACGGGTAGAACTGGAGTTTCAGCCAACCAATCCACTTATCAACTTAGTCAACCAACCAACAAACGAACCCACTAAGTATTACAAACCATCCATCCATCCAACCACCAACTAATCAACCAATCAACCATGGTCTGGGTCCTAAACACAGGAGCTGTGATCCACAAGGAGAGGAACACATGTGAAAAGTCCTGGAAGAAGATCACAGAGCCACTGTGGTGATCCTCTGCTGCGTAATCCTCTGGCTGAGGTTTGGAAGGCTCTTTGGGAACAGTAGAGCTGGAACTGGCTGATGTTTCCAGCCATCACTGGGCAGAGGCTGATCTCTGCGGGGATAGACTTAGCCCCGCTCTGCCCCTCCCGGGCCTGGCCTGGACCCTTTGATGGGATTTCACAGCCCCTGATCCGCATCGCATAGCCTGCATACCTGAGGCATCACCCCTGGAACAGCCCCTGGTCAAACAGCATGGGCATCCCTGTACTGTCCTGACTGGAATCGACCATAAACCTCTTAGCATGGTCTATCCTGTGCCCAGACAGGGACCACCCTGTGTGCCTTTGCTCTTCATGCCCAGGCTACAGATGCAGTCTCTGGGTACTGGGCTGAGGGGAGGGGGCTGGGCCGGGCTGGACTGGACTGGGCCAGGGGCGGCAGGGGTATCATCTCCTGGATGTGCCTTTCAGCAGGGTCTCATCATGGGGTGCCTACTCTCCTCAAAGCCCTCTTTGTCTCTGGGGAGAAGGGTACAGTATTAAATTATACAGGGAAGCATTAGGCTGTCTGCTCGAGCCCGAGTCTGGTTTTGTTTTAAAACACACACACACACAAAGAGGCGTCTTAACAGGCATTCCCCTGCACTGCCCAGCATCTCCCCTGCCTAGTTCTCGGGTCCTACTTTTCATTTTTTTTTTCTTTGCGTGACAATGCCGACTCTCTTCGATGTGAGGCCGGCCTTTTATCTCGGTAACTTAAGATGTGTCAGCACTTGAGACGGGAAAAACGAATCACTCTTTTCTCTGAGCCATTGAACCGGGATAAAAGGAAGCTCACGACACAATCCAGCCTTTCGTTCTTTAGCGCACTTAGCCGTGTGCTATCTCTAAGTGTTCCTCATTCAGCACAGATCAATCCATGAGTCCTTGTTTTCAACAGTGACACATTACATCCAAGGGAGAGAGGGGGAAAAATGCATGGCTTTAGAAGAGCCTTTGGGAACGCCAGAGAATGAGATGGGAATGTGTGTGAAGATGGTGATTAAACGTCTGGCACCTGTGAGGTATTTTTCTATCCTCTTTCCCTTGCTCTCCTCCCATCCCTCCCTACGCCCCCGCTCTCCTTCCCCCTCTCTCTCTCATTTTCTGTCTTGCTGTGTGTGTGTGTGTGTGTGTGTGTGTGTGTGTGTAATAATCAGCTCCTAATAAAATGCGAGTGTAAGGTAGTTAGGCTAATGACGTGTGGTTATTGAGAGGCAGTCGAGCGGACTCAAGAGTCTCATCTCCCTGAAGAAAACCTCAGTCTCCTCACTCTCCTCTTTTCTCCTCGCCTCTTTTCTCTCTTTCTCCCCCCCCCCTCTTCTCTCTCCTCTTCTCTTTTCCTCTCTACTCTCTCTCTCTCTCTCTCTCTCTCTCTTTCTCTCTCTCTCTCCTGCATCTCCCTGTGTCGTATCGGCTATGGAATCCAGCTGCTTTCTCGCTCTCTCTGCCCCGCATAGACACTCTGGCCCCGCTCACTATTATACTACATGTGCCACATATCAGGCACTGCGGTTTCCAAAGTAATTTACAGGACAGTCAGAGCTTGCATGATTCACTATGTATGAGCAGAATCCCAGTTACCTTCACCTTGTAGTTAAGCCATGCTGTCTGGTTAGGATCTTTGGTGCTTTTAAAGTGGAATGTGGTCATTCATTTTCTGGTCTTATTTGGTCATTTAAAAAAAATGGAAGGAATCCGTCTGTAGGAACAGTTCCCCTGAGGAACAGAAGATGTTCTATTGGCCTGGTTCCTTCTCCTCACTCTGCTCTGAGTAGTACAACAAAGCCAGCAGAAGAAGTGAATCTCCCATCGGCTTCAAACACTCTTCATCCGTTGTTGACGCGATGAGCCATTGCAGAGCGTTCTTGTTTGTTTCTGTAAAGACACCAATTGACTTTGTGACTATCTGACCCTCTTCAGAGTCAGGAACTCTTGACTGGGCTGATGGTGCTCTGAGAGGAGGATGAGGAGGAGGAAGAGGAAGAGGACTTCCGTTTCCCCCCCCCCCTTCTGGCCTTTCAGACCTGCCCAGCAGCAAGCCTTCAACAAGCAGCCCCAGTCGAGAGAGAGGTGGAGAGACAGAGGTGGAGGGAGAGAGAGGTGGAGAGAGAGAGGAAGAGGAAGAGGGAGAGACAGACAGACAGACAGAGACAGACAGACAGACAGGGACACTCAGGAGTGGAAATGGGCAGTTATGTTGATTGACGCCGCGGCAACAATAAGCTTTGTGACAGGAGGGTGAGGAGTGGAGGACAATGCCTCCTCCAGTTTGTCTCCCTCGTTAGCCGCTCAAAGGGAACTGGCCCCCTTTTGTGGAGGTCCAGGGCTGGCGGAGGGACAGGGGAACCAGGCTGGGGAGCAGGGCGAGGGGACTGTCTGGCCATGGGTGGTCTTTGTGTGTGTGTGTGTGTGTGTGTGTGTGGAGGAATACCGACTGGACCCCAGGAACATGTCTGTGGAGACTGGGGCGACACAGACAGGAAGACATAAACACAGAAGCACACGCACACACACACACACACACACACATACATACATACAAACAAGGTCTCCAAAGGGCCAAAGCTCCTTTGTAATAAGGTAATGCACCGCAAGTCACTCTGCATAAGCTGTCACCCCACATGTGACTGCTGAAGGATGTCAACACACATCATTAATGTAAGCTTATCCAACAGAACCACACAGGATTAAACAAGGTTGTCATTCTGCATGTTAGTAATATCCTTCACCAAATTGTGTTTTTTTTCTTTTCTTAGCTAATAGCCTCCATCTGTGACTTGTGGTCTGCCGTTGCCTAGACTAGACAGTCCTGCGATAGTCACTCCCTCCTGTTGTCATTCACCCAGCTGTATCACCATCTTCCCACCTTGCTCCTCCCATCCTTCACAGGAATCTATCCCTCCAGGGGTTTGTGGGATGCTTCAGTCAATCCAGCAGACTCCGACACACCATTCAGCAGACAGCCGATGTGTCAGATTGAACTATAAGAGTTTTTTTTTGGGGGGGGGGGGTTAATGCATAAGCTTTAATCAGAAATTGTGGGAATGTTCCGGAGGCTGTTTGGGAGCGGTGTTCCCCCCTGGTGTGTGTGCCGTGGGCCCTGGGCCATCAGAGAGACCTGCCCCTGGCCTGCCCCTGCCTGTCGCGGCCGAGCCCTTTCATTTGACACATTCTCAGCAAAGCAAAAACATGATTTACTGCTGAAAATACAGTGCAGCGATCACCCGCGTACCAATTACCCAGCCCTGTCAGAGTCAGCAGCTCCAGGCCCCTTTGTGCCTGTGTATCCCCTCTCCTCCACCCCCCCACCACCCCAGTTAAGGGTGCCCCCCCCCACCCCAGTTAAGGGTCCCCCCCCCCCCACCCCCCCCCCCCCCCCCCGCCGCCTGTCCTTCTCACTCTTTTGGGGTCAGACAGATTGAGGGAGACCAAACAGGCAGGCTTTCTGAAGGCCGGTCGCCGTGGAGATGTGGCTGTTCTCTCTGGGCCGGGCTCAGCTGTTCTCTGGTCACGTATAGTCTGACTACTGAGACTCCTTGACCCTGTCTTCATTTCTTTCGCCCTCTGTGTCCATCTCGTGCATCCGTCTTTACCTCTATCCCTTTTATATCTCTCTCACATTGTATCTTTGATCTCTCTCTCTTCTCCCCCTCTCTCTTTCCCTCCCTTTTTCTCTGTCTTTTAATGTCTCTCTCTCCTTCTTTCCTACCCTCTTTGTAGAAGGTGCTAATTCCCCCAGATAAGGTGTCTTTGTAACAGAGGAGAAGCCAATCACAGAGACCGATGAGAGTGCATCTTATGCCGTTCGCCACACTGCATACCGCATTAAGGAAATATGTCAAGGGACATTAACCAGACTCAGGAAGCGTGGAGGGGTGAGGGGAGGTGTGGGGTGAGTGAAGGGGGGGGGGGGGCATGGGGAGATGGGGGAGACGGGAGGTTTGGGTGTGAGAGGAGAATGTGTAGGGGGGGCGAGGGAAATGGGGGGTGAGGGGAAGAGGGGGTGTGAGTGAGGAGAGATAGGGGGCGAGGGGTGACGGGGGGCGTCGAGGGACAGGGGCAGCCCAAAAATGCCCTGGTGGGCTGCCAGGATGTCCAGGTCTCCACATTTTTAAAAGGGGAGGGTGGGGGGGTGATAAGGCCCTTGTTAACTACCGCTCCAAGACTGGATCCCTGACCCCATTTCGGTTTTTCAGAGATTCGACACGCTTTCCTGTCAGCACAGTGAAGAAGCATTGGGCCTGGAAGTTTGATGGGCGTTTCACAGATGGTGATGATGTCACTGTCTGATGAGATGAAGTTTACTATTAATCTAGAACTCATCAGTAACGTGTTGTCTGCATCATGGAGGACGGTTAGGAGTGTCTTTATACTCTACACACTGAGTCTTGACATACCAACGTTGCATACATTCTATATTAACGTCAACTACAGCTCTGGAAAAAATTAAGAGACCATTGCACCTTTTTCTTTCCTCAATGTTTTTTTTACCCTTCTGTTCCTTACTCAAAATTGTCCTTCTCAACTTTTGGAAAGGAAAGAAAAAGGTGCAGTGGTCTCTTAATTTTTTCCAGAGCTGTAGTTGACGTTAATGTAGAATGTATGCAACACTGGTATTTTTCCTGGGCTGTTGGCATTGTGTATTACCTCACATTTGACATCAGATTCACTTAGCAGACTCTTTTATCCAGAACAACATACAAATAGCCCTTGTAGAAATTGCAGCAGAATATCAAGGATCAGAATTGCATAGTTCTAAACACTATTTCAGTTGTTGGAGTCAAGGAACTGTATTTACCAGGCACAGTGCAAAGCACCCACATCTCTCAGCTACCAGGCACGGTACACTCAACCACAGTGCAACAATAACAATCACGCACAGTACAGTGCAGGAAGAAAACCAACATCATATCAGGAGGGCAACATCAAACCATTTACCCAAAGTAAAACCCTCTAATCCTCCGTATCACGCTTGAGCCCCACAGCTACGTTGATGGTGATGGCTCAGGTCTGGTTCAGTAGTTGTTGGAAGTGGTTGTGCTACTGCAGCCAGATTGTCTGTGGGTCTGGAAGTAATCATCCAGACATTACAGATGAGGAGTTTTTTTTTTCTTTTTCTGGTGTCCACAGCACAGTTTCCCTATTGTTGGAATTTGGGGGCGAGAGAGTAGTGAACACAGATAGACATCGTTGTATGTTGGCTGGAGACAGTGTGTTGGCTGTGTGTCTGCCTGCTAATGGGATTGTGTAGAGAGATATGGGGTACGAGAGAGAATTGTGTCAGTGAACATGTTGTGGATTTGTGTGGTGAGTGGTGTGTGTGTAAACATCATGTCGGGGAGGTGTGTCGTGAGTGATTGTATGTGGGGTGTATGAGGGGGAGGGACACAGTTTGGGGAGGGACACAGTGGTGTGTATTGTGACAGACAGTTTTGGGGTATGTATGGGATGTGTGTGTTTTAGCACAGTGCTGGGCATGTGTGGTGAGTGTGTGTGATTGAACACAGTGTTGGGATATGTGTGGTGTGTGTGTGTGATTGAACACAGTGTTGGGTATATGTGTGGTGAGTTTTGATGGCTGCTGTCGTTGTGAGCTGATGTTCCCACAGCTGAGCAGGTGTCCTGAGTGGAGAGTGGACGGATGTTTAGACTGAGGCGCCCCGCACTCCTGGGACCCTCTGGAGCCAAATTACATTTTCTCCTCTCCTCCTCTTCTTTTCTCCTCTTCTCTCCTTCATTTACCACAGTTCCATATAATCCAGAATGATCTAGACTGTGACCCAGCAGCAGTTGTGCCTGACCTCCTGCTGTGTCTTCCCCTGGCTGATTACAGTGCTCAGCTACAGGCGTCGTTGTCCTGGACAGAACCAGCTGCTC